>NW_020289913.1:483951-593433 GCF_003144135.1 Microstroma glucosiphilum
AAGAAAGTGCTTTGGATTACACTTTGTTTTAGATGCTAGAATCATTGCTATCTTTTTGCTTGAAGAGATTTTATACTGCTTAGAAATCGCACAAGTATTTCGGTCGATCGAGTCCCCTCCGCTCCGCTCGAGGTGCAGTCGGGTATATGATACATTGCTCTCTCAGGAGCTTTCGAGTGAGTGTGGAATGGGGGTATAGCTACAAGTACAGCTTGATCGAAGCGTGGACAAGCACGTGGTAAACCTTGAGTCCACTTTCTCTACCTCTACCTCGTCTCCTTATCCTCATGTGACCCACTCCTCGCCCTCTTGTCCTCCTGTGACCCACTCTCCGCCATCGTCGTCGCTGTACCTGCAGGCTTAGAGAAGAATCCACCCACCCCATCCAATCTCCTCTGCTTTGGATCGCGAGCAGCAGAAGCCAACGCCTCTCTGCCCGTCCTCTTCGTACCCCCACCCCCACCACCTCCTCCTCCTCCTGGAGCCCCTGGCGTAGTCGTGGAGGGAAGGTGCGGTGTCCAGTTTGCCTTGAGGAGACGGAGCGTACAGCCCGCTGCTGTGGAGAAAGGAGGAACAGGACAAGGGGAGGGGGAAATCGGTGCCGAGAGGTCCAGCAAGTACATTCCCGTATTGGAGGCAAAGGGAATACGGCTATCGCTTCCTAATTCTCCTCCTCTTCCTCCTCCTCCTCTTTTTACTTCTGTAGAAGCGCTCCCTCGAGCTTGTGGGGATGAAGATTTGGAGGTGCGAAGAGGAGGGAGGACGGGGAAGACTTTGAAGAAGGTGGAGATGAAGAGGCCGTGCGTGACGATTAGGATTGTCGGGATGCCCTTGCGTCGCCGTGGTCGTTGCCGAGAAGGAGAAGGAGGAGGGGGAGTCCCACCCCTGTCACTCGTGGGCTCATCCCCAACTTCCAGTCCCTCTTTCTCTGTCTCTACAGAAGCACCATGTTCCTCGTCTTCTGGCTCCTTCTCTTCCTCTCCCTGCTTAGCCATCTCCAGAGCCTTCCCAATCCAAAGCATCCCTGCCCTCCTAACCCTCTTGGAGAACTCCTCCCTCCCCTCCTGCTTGGCCCCCGATGGAGCTCGAGGCCATCTCGGTCCTGCGTGCTGACCTCGGCGGGTACATTCGAGGGGGCCGAAGGACTTCTCTTGCAGGTCGAGGGAGGCACGGAGCGCGACGGGCGATGCAGGTGGGGAGGAGGAAGAGGAAGAGGTGGTGCATTGGTCGCAGAGTGCTGTGTGGATCAAGCTGGCCAATCGGGTCGTACGTCCCAGGGGGCTGTGCACGATAAGCCGTACGTCCATGTCCACATCTCTGTCCATTGTGTCATCCAGCTCTTTCTCCCTATTAATCTCAGCAAACCAACCCGCAAGCGCCCCCGCCTGCTCCTCCCCCAGCCGAGTCAAGGGAGAGTCGGTAGTGCCTTGTAAGAGGTGGGCGGCATTGGCCTCTGTCTGTGGGTGGCGGATGAGGATGACTCGCGCTCGGACTGCAGGGCGGGCTCCAGATTCAGCTTGGGACTGGGCCTGTTGCTGCGTTTCTGAAACCGTGCTGGCAGATGCTGGAGGGTTTGCTACTGCTGCTGCTGCTATTGAAGATTCTGGTGGTGGCGAGCTGGGGACCGGGATCGGGACTGGAGAAGGATCGGAGAGGGAGCTCGCTATTGCTGCAGGCGAGGATGGCGGTGTAGTCGAGGAGGCACGAGGTCCTGCTGAGGCTGAGGGTATAGAGGACCATGCTGCCTGCAGCTCCATCGACATCGACTTCCCTTGCTCTTGCTCAGAAGGGTCTGAGACTCGAGAGAGCAAGAGGGTGATGTACAAGTCAGTGAGGTACTGATCGTAATTAGTGCGGAGCGAGCGGAAAGGGATCCAGTCCGCCGCGGAAAGAGCCGCCGAAGCCGATGCGGCTCCGCGGATGGCCGACCTGGCCATGTATGACCAGCGAGGTGATGGTCGAGAGGCTTTGAGGATAGCAACAGATAAGAGCACGTTTCTTGGGAGCACAGTCTTGATTTTGAGAAAGGTACAGCAGAGTGTCGCAAGGGATACATGAGAGGCGGAGGGAGCTTAGTGGTCGACATGGCTGGCGGAAGAGCGCTACTGTTGAGGGTAGACGCTGATCATACAACAGGAGGGTGAGGAGAGGAAAAGACGCAAGAGAGAGAATGATGGAATGGGACGGCAGAGCGATAAATTCGACTGTGCGCTACGTCTCGACGGCCCATGCGAGGTCTCGTGATCTGTCTAAGCGGTCCATTGGATGACCTTGTACCTGCCAGTAGGCATCATCAAAGGGACGACATCGAGCGTCTTGGTAGGCTCGCGAATCTTAGGAGTACCAATCTTGCCGTTCTTTTCCTCATCTTCGCTCAGCTCAATCTCAAATCGCTCAGAACGGTTTCCAGAGTCTCCTAGGAGAACAACGATGTAGTCGTCTCGAGGCACAGTGTTGTTGGGTACGATGAAGGAGACGGTTCCGGCCGAAAGGGGGAAATTGTTGGCCAGCTTCCACTTGAGGTGCTCGTTGCCAGACTTGCTGTTCTTGGGAAGGTAGCCGAGGTACAGGGTCGAGTTGGCGGACTTGAGGGGAGGAGGGATGTCCGAGGTCCTCCTGTCAGGGACGGCGAGTAAAGAGGTAGAGCAAGGCAGCGTCAGTCTACAGAGCCTAGTGACGGTGATGAAGACGATATGGCAGAATCATCTCCGTGCAGAAGGGGAACATTGTCGCTCTATAGCCAGCAGCTCTACTCACCAAGTGACGTTCTTTGCCTCTCCGTGGACCCAAGTGTCTCCCTGCTTAGGTGTCAGGATCTTGGGGTTGAAGACGATCTCTGCCTTTCGGGCCTGAAGAGCAGGGTTGCCGTCAGCTAGCAGTGCCAGCATGGAACACAGAGCGAGGGCGAGGAAAACAAAGGCGGATACGCGAGAAGACAACATCGTCGAGACTGAACACGGAGAGGGCGATGCCGATGAGCAGGAGCGGGAGCGGCGCTTAGGTGTCAAGGAGTACTCGGTCAACGAGGTGGTGGAGTCAATGTGAGGAAGTCCTGACTCGGTAGGCAGGGTTCTTTGGGGCGAGAAGCGGCTGAGAGAAGTGGTGAGGAAGGGACTGGGATGGGGGATGAAATTCAGCTCTACTTATAGGAGGACCTCAGGGGAGTCGGCGAATCTGGGTGTCTCTGCTTTGCTCCAGCGTGCTCTGCCACTGCATGCCCAGTGTGCCCTCGCTTCGTGACTGTTCAGGGCTGGCGATTGCTTCGCTTGGAGCATGGCAGAGACGAGGGACCATCTCCACTCGTTTCCGAGACCCTTTGCCGATACTGTAACTGCTTCAGACTTCCTCGCTTGACTACCGTAGTATTCGTATGGCAGACCCAGACCCAGTCACAGGTTCACGTGATCCAAGCTAAGACTTCGCAATGTCTCGGCCACCAGGAACGTGCTTGAGACTCTTGCACGCCTGGAGCCATGGCAACAGGTGCGGCTTCAGCATGCCACAAGTTCATTCCGCCTGTCAAACATGTAAGATCGGCCGTGTCCCCACTTGTCCAGGCCCGTACCGTCCTGGGGATGCCCTGGAGCGTTGACGTAATATTGCTGAGGAAAATGCGAGCTTCTACCTAACAGATCCGCGGGCGATGAGATGTTAGTGTACAAGCTCGGACACTTTCTGACAGGCCGAGACTCGCTTGACAAAGAAGGGCCTGAACCCTACCTGACCCTTGGCATGCTGGTGCGGTGATTGCGGACCTGAGCATCGGGCGTGGCTGGGGCCAACGGGCAAAACAAGGGACGGGCGCGTGGCCTGGAAGTTGAACATGTGACAAGGCGCGCCTCCGCTCGCGCTCCAACGTCCGCCGCCCGCCGCCCGCCCACGCCCACACACACACACACACACACACGCCCACAACTCACACCCGAGCTTCCCACCCAGGACCACGTCTGCTCCGCCTCCTCCCCTTTCCATCTTCAATTGCCGTCGGTATCTCCCCTTCCCTGCTCATCCCTCTCCCCTCCTTCTCTCCCTCCATCCCTCCCAATATCCTGATCTCCTCTGCTCCGGCTCATCCTCCTCGTTGCTCCTACCGCTTCGTCTCCGCCTCCTCACAAGGGTCTCTGTGCTGCCCCAACCCATCTCCTCACGCTCCCTTCTTCATCCGGCATAACAGGCTCACCGCAACACACGCCATCAACAAGGCACCTCTCTCATCTTGCTCCTCCCATACTTGCAAGTTTATTATAGCAACGTCTTGCCTATACCTGCATATACCTCTTCTCTCTGGCAGTGTTTTTATTCACTCCTTCTGCCCACGACAGTCTTCCACTAGACCCTCCAGAAGGCGTCACATAATTTCCATCATACATTGATCAGCTTCGGCGATCTCTTCGCTGCAACGCCATGTCCTATCGTCCTTCCTCTGCTGCTGGAGGGTCCACCATGGAGCCGCCTTCTCGTGCAGCCACAGGTCCACTGCAGATGCGGATGAGTCCCAACGGCCAGACTAGGAATACAATGGCAGGTCCCGCACACGGCCAAGTCAAGATTGCACCCCCTTCTCGGACAACATCCAAGGCACCATCTTCCTACAACTATCAACAGAATGCTGCCCCGGGCACTGCACAGGTGCATCGACCACAGGCAGCACGGCAGGCGCCCGCACCGCCTAGAGTAGCCCAACCATCGGCACAGCATCCCCAACATCCACCAGCACAACAGCAGCGTCAGCAAGCCGCACCTCCAGCCAATCGACCTCAGTCGCGTCTGGAGCGAGAGAAGAAGAAGGATTACAAAGATCCGCCCAACATCGGACCGTGGAAGCTGGGAAAGCTCATCGGTCAAGGTGCTAGTGGTGAGTGCAGAGCGGGACATAGAGCAGGAACCGGCGCGTAGGAACAAAGCTGATCGCGTAACAAAACGCACTGCTCACTCAATCTAAACAGGTCGAGTCCGCCTTGCAGAGCATGCTACCACCGGCCAACCGGCTGCTGTCAAGATCGTACCTCGCCATCTTCTTGCCAGCTCGAGGATGAGTCTGGGCGAAATGAGTCAGAAACAAGACAAGCTCACACTGGGCATCGAGCGTGAGATTGTCATCATGAAGCTCATCGAGCACCCGAACTTGTTGGGCTTGTGGGATGTCTATGAAACAACAAAGGAGCTGTGAGTGGAACAGCGTAGAGCAGTGTGACTGGGCGCGATCGGCTTACTCACTCATTTCTTCGCGCCTTTATTGCAAAGTTTCCTGGTCATGGAGTATGTCGCGGGTGGGGAGCTGTTCGACCACCTTGTACAAAAGGGACGATTGCGACCTTCCGAGGCGCGTTCTTACTTCCGCCAGATCATCTTTGGTGTCGACTACTGCCACCGCTTCAACATCTGCCATCGCGACCTCAAGCCCGAGAACCTCCTTCTCGATGGTACCAAGAAGGTCGTCAAGGTGGCTGACTTTGGAATGGCTGCTCTTCAGCCACTCGAGCGCATGCTGGAGACGAGCTGCGGAAGTCCACACTACGCGAGCCCTGAGATCGTATCGGGTAAGAGCTACAAGGGCTCGGCGTCGGACATCTGGTCGTGCGGTATCATCCTCTTCGCTCTTCTCTGTGGTCGACTGCCCTTCGATGATCCCAACATCGGCAAGCTGCTCTCGAAGGTGCGAGATGGCCGATTTGAGATGCCCGAAGGCCTCGAGGACGGCGCAAAAGATCTCATCTGGAAGATGCTCGAGGTAGACCCAGAGAAGCGAATGAAGATGCCCGAGATCATGCGCCATCCTTGGTTCACCAACCATGGTTCAGAGTCCTCTACCAACCCCTCCGGACCCGGTGCCGCTATGCTGGGCACCGAGGTGCAACTGACCGAAGCAGAGATTGACGTCGAGATCTTGAAGAATCTCAAGTCGCTGTGGCCTGAGAATTCCTCACGGCACATTGTCAAGCAGCTGACCTCACCCGGATCCAACTGGCAGAAGACCTTCTACTCTTTGCTTGTTCAGCACCGAGACAACCACAGCATGGACGACGAGGAAGGTTCAGACAGCGAGGATGAAGCTGAAGACATCAACCCACGCGCTGCACCTCCGGCACCCGCTGCGCCCAATGCGGGAAGTCAGAATTCCCTCGGACTGTCCCTCGGTATCAATGTGGCATCGGCAGCGTCAGGTGCCAGACCTCCTTCGATTCGCATTCAGGAACAGAGCAGGCCTGTTCGAACCGCCGAGCCTTCGACAGCGACGTTGCAACCCGTCAAGCCGCCCCTTCTCAGAGCTACCACGGACCAGAGCAGCTCCCCTCGTCCAAGCAGGAATCCGTCGCCGTCACCTCGCACCGCCTCGGCAACAGTAGCTACCCCTGCTACTTCTCCCATGGCACAAAGTAGTCCCTACCGACCTTCGAACACGAGAGCCTACAGCGATGCTCCTCGTTCGCCCGGAAAGCCACCTGCCGGGCCACGCCCAGCGCCTCCCGCTTCGCCTAACCCCAACCGTGCTAGTGTCGATGTCGGTCGAAGCGCGCCCAGCGCGTATCGAGCTCCTCCAACGCCAGTGCAGCCATCAGCCCCGGCTGATCTCTCTCGCCGTATGACATCACCCAGTCACCGCAAGTCTGCTGCAGAGGAGCAGACGTCCGCCGCCTCGTACGATGTCTCTGATGTTGCGGCTGCAGCCGCTGCCATGCGTGCCTCCATGGCTTCACCGACAAACGGACGGAGACCTCTGAGTGTCAACGCTCCTTCCATTGCCGTCCCTCAAGTTGGCGACGCCACTGTTCAGCGCTTCTTCCAGGAAATCGCTGCAGAGCTGGCTAGCATTCGAGCGGCCTCTCCCACCATTGCCCAGCAGTCTCTTGTTCAGCATCAGCCGCAGGGTCCCTCGCGCTCACAGCAACAGCAAAGTCGACGCATCTCTCAGGAGCTGGACCGCGGTACAGCGCCCGGACAGCCTGCCGTCAGACTTGCCCCTTCGCCTATCGCTCCTGCACCTCTGACACCGGATTTGATCCGCAGTGATGAGCACAACCAATTCGACGATGCTGATGAGGAGCTTGCGATGTATGCCGACCAGATCTCGATTCTGTCGTCTGTGATGGCAGCCGGTGATGGGCCCTCTGTGTCGTCGCCGTACACTCCAGCATCTTCGCCTCTGCCGCCCGCCTACGGTAGCAGTCCAACGACCAAGCCTCTGTCCGTCTCTGACAAGTCGACCAATGCGAACAAGCGCCTGTCCGCTCACCGTGCACCCCAGGGCGGCCTCTTCGCTGTTCCACCTGCAAGTCCAGCGCCATCGTCTGTGGCGTCTGGTTCAAGACCCAACAGCTACATTGTCAATGGTCCTCCTGCCACCTCCTCCGAGGCTACTTCGCCGCAGCTCAAGCAGAGTGGCGGCTTCATGAAGCGACGGTCATTGTTGGGACTGAGGAAGCAGCCTTCCAACATCTCCTCGGGCTCAGGTGTCGAGGGGTCGAAGAGGGTCTCAATGAGCTATGATCAGCAGCAAGTCTCCCCTCAGGAGAGACAGACAGCGCTCCCAGTCTCGCCAGCCCACCCCCAGCAGGAACTGACTCCCCTGCAGAGCCGTCTGGCCCACAATGCCTCTGCCCGTCCCACGCGTCTTCAGCAGAGGAACCCTGGACTGGGTCTGGACTTGACACAGCAACAGCAGCAACAAAGTACGCAGATGCAACAGCAGAATGCCACCAGTCCCTCTGTGCTGAGCCCAACGACGCCTTACCATTCCACCCATGGCGTTCCTTCCACACCTTCAGCAGGGCCCTCGGCTAAGCAGAGCTGGTTCGCAGGTCTCTTCAACTGGAAGGCTACCTCCCTCCACCTCAATTCCCTCGACGGATTCGTTGGCACGCAGATGGAGGTAAAGCGTCTCCTGCTGACCTCTGGCGCCAAGGTCTTCATCGAGGACTCCGAAGCTCTGGGGTCATGGAGGTGCTCCATGAAGGACAACAATTCCAAGACGCTGCGATTCCGAATTGAGTTCAACATCAGCTCTTCTCCTGCTGGCTCCCACGGAGCTTCCTCTCTCCTCGCCTCGCCCGCTCTGAGCGTTCCCGGCACTCCCATGTCCGGCACGGGCCGAGGAGGATTGGCTCCTTCGCCGGCCCTCAGCTCTTCCTCGCGCTACAGCGGCGCCGAGCTGCTCAATGCTACCGGCTACTCGACAAAGGTTACCTTCACACTCGAGAAGGGCAACTCGCAGGCATTCAAGAACATGTACTCTCAACTCAGGAGAGACTGGATTCTTGATGCGCCTGGATTTGCTGGTGCAGGAACGGGAGGAGCGCAATACTCGCCCGCTATGGTTGGGTTGGGCGTGAACATGTGAGGCGACGAGGAGGCCTCGATTGGGCTTGACTAGTCGCAAGCAAAGGAGGAGTGTTTGCTCTCCTCCCGCCCGCCTCTGTGCAGAGAATGCAAATATACCCAGAGCTGTAGAGAGCCAACAGCTCCAACCACCCGTTATGTCCATCATCCACGCGTAAGCATCCCCATTCTCTATCATCCTCTTCTGCCTCCCCCCCTTTCTCGTCCCGTCCTCGATCACTTCACGAACTTTTGCCTCCTTCCAACTTTCGACTACACGAATGGTCCCTGCGTCTCTACTCATGTCCAGCCCTCTGCTCTCTTTCGTTGTTCTTTCTTCACCTCTCCTCTTGTCGGATCGTACCGCATTGCATCGTATTGCATCACATCTTGGCCCCTTCTACTTTGTCTGCCCCTCTCTTTGCGCTGCTCATACACTCTACATGGAGCTGAAATTGCACGATCTCTAGCTAGCTATACATTCTTCTTGTCCAATCTTGAAGCTACGCTTGTCCTCCGTACTGTGCTGTGCTGTGCTGTGCGACTCTGCCCCAGATGCGCTACATTGTCTGTTCGTTTTCCTGCGCTTCTTGTGGTTGTGGAATAGGAAGTTGAAAAGGATCTGGTCGCTCGATGGACAGACTGACTGCACAATCTCGTCTTGCCTCTTGCCGCTAGCACAATTATGCCATCTACGCTGTACACGTCCTCGGCCTCACCAAAATGATAGTGGATAAGATCTCTGTTGTTGTGCTCTAAGTACAAAATGTTACAATGTTCGCCGTCGCCGCCGTCGCCGCCGTTACTGCCCTCACTCCTCCTCCTCCTCCTCCTCTCCTGCTCTGCTCCTCGAGTCTTTACGAAGCGATTCCTAGATCTGCTTCGAGATTGTCCAAGGATTTGAGAACCGTGTCTACCTTTGAGGTCAGACAGCGGATGGCGGCTGGAAGGAGACGCTCCGGTGCATAGGGACCTGTTGATTCGATGTCGACTGTAGTGAAAAGACGACGAGGATTGCAAAGCAAGAGGTCAGGATTCAGCTCTACGAGCTGGGCAGTGCCTCCTCTTCCACTTGGCTTCATACTCACACAAGAAGTGGTCTCTCACTCTTCCCAGCTTGACCTTGTCCTCGAACTCCTTATGCCGTAAAACCTCCCTCGAAACTGTATCCTTCCTCGGATTCTTCACATACACCTCTTCCTCACCATCGCTCTTCCTCTTCCTCAATCCAATCACTCCCTCGGGGAAGCATTTGATGAACTTGGCCCTGTGCTCCTTTGGGATACCACCTGCCGCAATGTCGATGTGTGGTAGAAGACGGTAGGATGCTGTTGCTACCGGAGAGAATTTGGCGTGGTCACGACCGACGCCCTTGACGGCATGGAGCTCGATGGCGAGCTCTTGACCGGGACGCAGCTTGGCTAGGAGAATGTCTGGGTTGGCTGCTCGGGGAGGAGCGCTACCGAACATGTTCTCTTGGTCGCCTTTGGGATCCCATTGCATGTGAGAGGCGTAGACTGAGAGAGAGTAGTGCAGGTGTGTGAAAAGCTGTCAGCATTGAACATTGAAGATGTCGTAGATCGAGCAAGACCGAAGAAATCGAATGCCAAGCACCGCTACTCACTATTCGACTCGATGTACTTCTTCTCCTCATCCTTCTCCCCCTTTGCAGCCTTCTTGTTCTTCTCGCATTTTGCATTCAACATGAACACCAAAGTATTCTCCTCGGTCGCCTCTGTCGTTCCTCCTCGGAATTCGATCCGTTCAGGGTCGATCAGGATCGGCACTAGACCCAGTCTGTGGGCGAGCACCTCGTCCTGGATGATCGAGGTGTTGTTGAAGATGTACACATTCTCAATGGCTACAGTTGGTACCTCTGCCATCAGAACTCTCCGGATAGCATTGGCAACGGAGGCATCAACGCCGATGAGGTCGAATTCGATTCGTTCCGAGGAGAGGCGGGTGGGCTGAACGGTAAGAGCCTGCGAGAAGGCAGAGAGGTCAAAGGGTCCGTCGGGAGGAGTGGATACTCCTCCAACTCGCTCTGGTCGGACCTCTACGAGGTTCTCCTTTGCAACCGAAGGCATCGTTCGGCAGGCAGCTCGAGTGTGAGGTGAGAGGGATGTCTTGGTGAGGGAGGCAGCAGGAAGATGAGGATATGAATCGCGGCCGACGGAAAGGAGAAATCTCGGTACGGGCCCAAATTCCTCTGCGCGCAAGGGCCAAGCCACTGGACTCACCCGCTTCACCTGAGCTTCCTACCCGGCCACGAGTGCTTCCGAGGATACCAAGGGACAACGAGCAGCGGGACATCATCGCCGACCATGAACATCGTAGAGAGTCTCGACGCCCCTTCCTCATGTGAGTAGCCGCAGGACGGGAGCCAGGCACTGCAGAGCCCGGCGGGACTGACCTCACCTATACTCATCGTTGCTCTTCCTCCTCCTCAGACCGCGACTCGCGGTCTCGAGCATCGCAGCAGGCATACCAGGCTGCCCTCTCCTCAACCTCGACGCTGTACCTGGGCAACCTCTCATTCTACACTACTGAGGAACAGATTTATGAGCTCTTCAACCGAGTCAGTCTGCCTTCGTCGGGAGGTGGCATACGGAGAATCATCATGGGCTTGGATCGGGTGCAGAAGACTCCGTGCGGCTTCGCTTTTGTAGAGTGAGTTGAGCCTGGGATCCATGCAGACTACTTTGGGGAATTTCGCTCGAGTACGACCCACTGGTTGGAGAGTAGGACGAGCTCGGTCCTGACCGTGTGGCAGCTGGATCTCATACTCATCCACATTACTGCTCTCTCCACCCAATCAGGTTCTACACTCATCAGGAAGCCCTGTTGTCCCTGCGTCACATCTCCTCTACCAAGCTGGATGAGCGTCTCATCCGATGCGACCTGGATCCAGGCTACACAGAAGGCCGTCAGTACGGTCGAGGCCGATCAGGCGGGCAGGTACGAGACGAGCACCGCATCGAGTACGATGCGGGACGAGGAGGATGGGGTGCAGGACGTCTGAGGGAGGAGGAAGAGCGCCTGAAGCGCGAGGCAGAGGAGGCAAAGAGAAAGGAGGAGCAAGAGAGCCTGTACAGGAATGCCGAGATGGAAGGACAGGGAGCTGGACAGCAGGGTGCTACAGTGCCTGGAGGTGCCGATGCCGAGTACTTTGAGCTCGAGGGCGAGCAGAGGGGTACCGCTGGGGGCGATGCAGCGGATGTCAGGGACAGTGGCATCGGACCTGGTAAGAGAGATCGGAGAGACAGCGATGAGGACGACTTTGATGATGACGATGGACCGAAGAGGAGGAGAGAAAGGAGCTTCGATTAGCAGACAGAGAGCGGACATTGGCAGCGTTGTACATGGTCGTCGTTGCCCACAGCCACAACCTATTGCAATATTGTCGTCTCAATCTATATTTGCTCTGACCGGCCTTGATTTATGACCAAAGAACGACGTCTAATGATCGTCCGACGGCTCGGATCGTGTCGGCGGAGTGGCCTCTGCGTCTGCGTCTTTGCAGTGGAGGTCCGGGAAGATCAACACAGCACGCCTAAGGTTTTGTGACCAGCCTAGCCTTACTTGCCTCGATAGTCTACCGTACCACATCTCATCCGCTCCGTTGCTTGGATTCCCTGCCTTCAGAACGAGCAGTGCGGCTGTTCTGACAGTCACTCTACCCTCCCACCGCATCTCGTACTCCTCGCGGCCAGCAGAGGCGTAGAGTCTACCATGTCGGCCCGCAACGTCCTCGCGTTGCCCGTCCCTTCCTCGCCCAACCTCTCCTCCCAGTTCACGTCCTCCTTGCGGCAGGCCATCATCTCTCACTCTGGTGAGACTCATCATCCTGATGCTTTCGCCTCCGACATCTCCTCTCTCGTGGATCTACGCGCTCGGGTTGGAGCAATGGAGGCCCACGCGGCCAGTCTGGATACGGCATACCGGTACTACGCCCAGCTGGTCTTTGCCACTACCAAGTTGCCAGCCAGCGTGCCCATCTCCTTTCCTTGGGCTCAGCCGCTCGTACCTGTCTCCTTCTTGGGAGCGCTAGCGAGCGGTGGTACTGGCGCTTCACATGTTGACTCGTCCAGCGAGAGCACAGCCGAGTTGGCTGCGATGTGGAAGAAGAGCGAGGAATTTGCAGTCATCTTTGACGGAACGGTCTTCGTCGGCCATCCCCTCATCGCCTGGGAGAGGGCGAACGTGTTGTATGCGATTGCTGCTTTGACTAGTACGCTAGGGGCGCAGGAATCGAGAAATGATGGAGCTAGCATCAAGAGGGCGGTAGCGTACTTTCAGGTGAGACCAACGCAGCATTGACCAGAGCTTGACCATTCAGCGAGCTGACTCTTGCCTTGCCTTGCCTTCTACAGACATCTTCGGCAATTCTATCACATCTAGAGACGCAAGTCATGCCCTCGCTCGTTCCTCAGCTTCCGCCGACCTCCCCATCTCACGGCCTCTCGCCAGTCTCATTACAGCCTCTGGCCACTTTATCGCTTGCTCAGGCCCAGGAATGCTTCTGGCAGAAGGCAGTCAGCGATGGGATGAAGTCGGGGACTGTTGCGAAGCTGGCGGCGGCAGTTGAGGAGCTGTATGAGCAGGCTGCAGATCAGGCCAAGAGGGCAGAGATTGAGCATGGTATCGAGGCCATTCCCAGGGTGAGCTCAAGCGCGAGAAAGATGACGCAGGCGTTGCACAATGCTGACAGAGGTATTCTGCGCTCCCTTTAGACTTGGCTCAACCACATCACCGTCAAGCGGCATCACTTCGGAGCGGCTGCCCAATATCGAAAGTCGCAAGACGATCTTGCTAGCTCACGTTACGGAGATGAGATTTCACGACTACAGCTTGCAGAGGGCTACGTCAAGTCAGCTCTGACCGCCTTCAAGAAGGGCTTGCCGACTACCACATCATCTGAGGCGGTCGCTTCGGATCTCAAAGGGCTGCAAGGAGCCATCGAGAGCAACCTCAAGAGGGCAAAGAAAGACAATGATCTCATCTACCTCGAGCCGGTCACACCTGGTGGCTCTCTAGCACCGATCCAAGCAGCCCGGATGGTGACTGCTAGGCTTCCCGCTGAAGTTGCAAAGCCCGTCGAGTGTCTTCGTGCCCCTGGCTCTGCTGTCGGCAGCGGCGACGCCTCCCTACCTGCTTTGGGCAAGCCGCTCTTTGCAGCTTTGGTCCCTTACGGAGCGCATCTAGCGATCAGTGTGTACGAGGACAGGAAGGACTCGTGGTGGAGAGATACCGTAGAGGGCAGACGGCAAGAGCTCGAAGCATTGGTCAAGAGCACATTGGAGAGTCTGAGCCTCCCTGCCGCTATCGACGCTCTAGATCGGAATGCCTCCGGGAGTCAAGCGCAAGACCTGCCGCCTGCATTGGTGGAGCAGATGGAGCGCTTCCGAGAGCAAGGAGGTCTTACGGCGCTGTACCGTCTCAAAGGAGATGTGGACAAAATGTCTCAGCTGAATACGTCGACCCTCCTCCAGGCGCAGACCGCCCTAGAGGCCGAGTCGAAAGAGGATGCCTCGGTGCGTGAGACGTTCAGCGGTTCTAAGCATTGGACGCGGCAGGAGAGTCGGATTGCTGGTCAAGGCTACTGGAAGCGGTTGGAGGAGCTCAAGGGTACCATCAAGATGGCCAGGGACAGCGATGCGGTTGTGCAGAGCAAGATGACCAAGTGGAGTCAGTCGTGGCAAATATTGGAGGCTGGCGAGGCAGTGGTGAGGGCTCAATTGCCAAGCGATGCTGGAAACACCTCCTCTTCGGCGTCGATCAGCAGCTCGAGCTCGGTTGTCAGGGAGCTGCGTTCCACGCTGGAGCGCATTGATGATGCCCTAGCAGAATTTGCTGCTCTGGCAACCGAGACTCGTTCGCTGGTCAGGTCTGACGATATCCGTGACAAGGTCATGAGGGAGGTGGTGAGATTGTCAAGTAACGCCACTGGAGATCAGGGAATCGGTGGGCAGGGTGGGTACGCCGGTGAGGTGGACTTGAGCCCGGAGATGTTCGAGGGACTATTTGACGGCGAGTTCAGAAAGTACAAGGGAGTCGAGTCGCAGCTGGATGGTTTCGAGAAGAGAGTTGAAGGGCTGTTGCAACGAGCTGGAGTAAGTACAAGCACGCAAGATGTGAAGACAAGACGACGACGTTCTGACCATTATCTGCTCTTCTTTTCCTCGGCCCAGACACAAAATGAGACCTTCACGACTCAGCTCAAGGCGAATTCCGCCACCCTCTCCCAGCGCAACTCGATTCTCTCCAATCTCTCCCTCTCCTCTTCCAAATTCTTCGAGGTCCACTCCAACCTCTCCGAAGGTCTCAAGTTCTACAATGGCCTCGCACCAATGATTACGCAGTTTAAGCAGACGGTGGATCAGTGGAGGAGAGCGAGGGAGATTGATGTACAGCAGCTCGTGGCAAGATTCGAAGGAACGAGCCTCGAGGAGAGGAGACGACCCTGGGAAGATGCTGGAGAAGGAGGACAAGCGGCCTCGCCTGCTACCAGAAGTGGTGCGAGGAAAAGCACTGCAGGAGCGACGGCGAGCCCTAGAGCCTCCACCTCGACCTCGACTGCGGGCACGCCATCCCGGAGAACCACTCGTTCCCAGGCCGCTCAAGCGCAAAGCCAGATGCAAGCCTCACCACAGGGACGACAGGCTACATCTGCCCCTTCTCCCTACGGTCAGCAGCAGCGCGCTAATGAGGATGAAGCCGATGAAGATGCCGTCTTGTCTGCTCTTGGAGAGGACACGAACAGGACGCCTACCAATAGCAGACCAAGCTCGCCTGCTGATCAGCAACTTCAACAGGACCAGCAACATGGGCAGCAGCAGGGCCAATCGGGACAACCGGCTTGGGGTCAATGGGGAGGTGGGTCGATACGCTTTGCAGATTGAGATTCAAAAGAGGGGGGTGGAAAAGACTGGGGAGGTAGAAATATATGCATTGTAACTCATGATCGTAATGGATTTCGTGACTTTGGTGAAGTAAGAGGACCTTTGTACAAAATCTAGGTTCCCGATACTGACTCTCTCTCCCTTTCTCAAGACCCCAGACGTCTTCCGCTGCCCCACTCCTCCCTACCGTACGGAGGAGGCTTATCCCCTTGCTCATCCTCATCATCCAGCTCTGCCTCTTCACCTCGGCTGCTCGGTTCATCAAAGGGCACCTCGGCCGTATAGTCGCTCCTATCTATTCCAGCTCCTGGCTCATCTGATGAACTACCGGCATTGTGTTGGTTTCCAGCGCCGACGAGGGTAGAGGTGTTGACGCGGTACTCTGGCCTGTTGCCGGGGGGTGGCTGCTGATAGACAGCACCACTGCGACTGCCCGTTACAGCTGAAGGCCCCACCCCTGCCCCTCCTCCTCTTGGCTCTTCCTGTCCTCTTGCCCTAGCCAACCTCTCCCTTTGTGCTCTCAGCGCCACCCTCTCTCTATCCTCCTGTGCCTCCTGCAACACCCTCGCCGCACGATTCTTTTCCACCTCGGCCTCGCGACGAGCTTGTTCCCGCTTCTGCACAGCACGCTCTTCACTCTCCCCTAGACGCTCTTGCAGGACTCGATGGGCGAGTTGGAGACGTCGCCATTTCTGTGCATTACCTGATGAGACTGTCGAAGTAGAAGTGGAAGTGGAAGGAGACGCAGAGGCAGAGGCGGGGGATGCTTCGCTTGAGGTGCTGGGCGGCTGGACGGACGAGTGGAGGTACCACTGCTGCTTGAATTCTACGGTGCGAGTGCCGAAGCCCGCCTGGAGTAAGTAGTCTGTGCCTCCTGGTACGGAGAGTACGCTTCGCTGGAGACGGGGATTCTCCGACTTGAAGGAGCGGTACTTCTCTTCGGTGGGGTGAGAGAGTATGTTGGATAGGAGTGTATCGAGCGTCTGTGAAGCGGTGGCGCAGGCAGGGAAGACGTCCATTCAGCTCTCCTTGCGCCCATCGAGACCTGACGGGGAATTTGTCCCTTGACTCACCTTGAGACACTCGAATGCCTTGTCGTAGCCATTGTCGCGGCGAATCTGTAGATCGACGATGCGTCTGCAGAGGAGGAGATGGTCTGCTTCGTCCTTTGCCCGCTGTGCCTCGGCTTCGCTGCCTGTACCGCCATGACGGGCAGAGGCCAGACGCGCTTGAGCCGCGGCAGCGATGGCCTCGCGAGCCGATGGAGGTGGAGAGGCGGCAGTGGCAGCGGTGGCTGGCGGGGAAGAGGGGGAGTGAGACATGTCGCGAGGGCGGTGATAGTATGGTATGGTATGGTATGGTGTGGTATGGTATGGTATGGTGTGGTATGGCAGATGAAGTCTACAGTAGTCTGCCAGTGGCAAGGGACGAGGCGATGACTATGGTGTAGACTAGTCAAGTAACTTGCAGTCCAATCTGTCCATCTGTGCGTATCAAGGGAGGCAACAACTCGCTTGCCGTGGCAGTGAGGTCAGTCAGTGAGAGGGGGAAGGAGGTTGAGGGAGAGTATGGAAGTCGGAGCCGGAGCACGTGGCGCAGTCGCTTGTGAGACAGGTCGAAGTGTGTGTGGAATTCGACGAGTAAGACGATGATAGGGAATGAGAAGTAACAAGACAAGGAGGCAATCAAGAAGGTAGCACCAAGGCAGATGGAAGTAGGCGGCAAGGGAAGACGGAATGGAACTTGTTGTCGGAACGCAGGCTATTTCAACTCAGACAGTCGCCCATGTACACACGCAGGCCCATTGTATCCCTTCTGCACCCGCACACCTTCAAAGACACAGACTTTTGACGGCCAGAAATCATTGAGATGGATATACAATTGAGCTTCTTCCTGAACGGTGACGTGAATGATGTATCTACAAACTCCTTCTTGGACATAATCTCTTCGGCATCTAGTACCTCACGTCTAGTGGTCTTGCTGCAAGGCAGAAGAAGCTTAATCTGGGATCGTCGCCTTGACAGCGTCAAGCATGCCTATGATGGTGGGTCTCCAGGTATTCAAGATCCACTGCGTCACATTGTACCAGAGTCTCTGGAATTGGTACATCGCCTCCGCACGTCGTAGGTCTCCCAACCAGATCTGAACCAGGTGCACTCCGAATTGTAGAGGATAAGCAGGGCCAGAATCTTTACGAGAAGTTGCGTTAGGGGCAATGTCGTCCGCGCGCAGGTCAAAGGCGACGAAGACCTCGTAGATGGAGCCCTGGGTACAAATGACGATCGCCGGTAGACGGTAAGAGGCTTGAGCAACGATTTTGAGAGTCTCCAACATTGAAAGGGCCTGAGCAGCGGCAAGCGCTGCCTTGTTCTCCGCCGCGAGGAGACTGCCAGCGTCCGATTCTGCCTCAAAGATGACGCAGGGGTAGGCAACGTCCCGACGATCTTGCGTTGGGAAAGATTGGATACCGCACAAAGAGACGAGATGTGCCAGTAGTCTGTTGGAGAGAGTAGGAGCTTGGCTGAGAATGACATCTTGTGTCACCGAGACGGCGAGACCGAAGATGAGGTCGGGGACTGGTGTAGAGAGCTTCTGGTCGGTATCGCTACTCGGGCCTACCTGGACATCGAATCTTCGACCCTGGCGCCAGGAGATGTTCTCGTGATTGAAGAGACCCAGAATGAGTTTGTGAAAGTCCATCCAGGCAATCTCCTGTTCCAGATTTTTGCGGCTTGCTTGATGGGCGAGGGCGACGCAAGTGTCTTTCAAGGTGTCAGGCATAACCAACGCCTCCGCGGTAGGAGTGCCTACGTGCACTTTCTCGACGGCAAACAAATGGTCGACGAATGTGTGTATCTCAAGCGGCCAATGCTCTGGTTCAAGCTCATGGATGAAGATATTGGCGGAGCGCAGATTGATGTCGCGGTATGATCCAGAGCCCACAAGCTGGTCCGATGTTGAGGTTTGCTGTGAATCGAGACTGTCGGCGTTGCTAGAACTCCAGCTCGCGCCGCGACAAGGAGGTATGACGCCGCGTCGACGAGTGTCAGACGACGGAGTAGACATTGCGAGCGGCAGTATCGTTGGAACGGTGTGGTGTCGATGTGAGATGAGACAGTGCAATGCGAGGTCCCTTCGCGCCGCTGCCCGGGGCTAACCGCTTCTGTCCTTTGCACAAATCTGTCTCTGATGCGAAGAGGGTCAAACAGGTGGAAGTCGCATTGTGTGAACTGTAGAGGAAGTGGTGAGAGTGACAGGGCAGCCAACGTGAGCCTGAGCGAGTCGCACATTGGCTCCGCGGGCTCAAGACTTGCCTCCTCCACTCCTGCTTCCGTGAGCGGAGCTTCCCGGACGCCCGCGTCGTAGATGATCAGTGATTCCTCCTCCTCTCCTTCCCCTCCCTGTCTTATCAGACTACCTTTCCCAGCGACCCTCATCTATGGTAAAGGCAGGAAGAGATGATCCTTCGTCAAGCTCATCAGACTTGCTCTCCCTGCCTCCTGAGCTCATACTCGAAATCATAGCCTACCTGCCCCTGGCCGCGCATCTCATCTTTCGCCTTCAGGTATGCAGTGCGCTGCGTACCACCAGCCATGATGCGCACGCTCCCCAGAAGAACAGCAGCAGCAGCAGTAGCGACCTCAGCAATGCCACGAATAATGCAGGTAGCCGTCTTCGGACTGTCAGTCTCAATCTAGGCCCTCTGAAGCTCACCCCGCCTCACTGCTTCTCCCTCTCGCAATGGCTCGCCGCAAGGCAGGAGTTTCAGCGGCTACGTCTCGCCAGGCCGGACGAGGACAGCGAAGAGGTGCATGGAGACCTCACGGAGACAGTGGTTGACGAGAGCTCAGGGACACAGCACCTGATCGCGCCAGATCTGGAAGCACACAGAGACAGTCTGGCACTTCAGCCTGCTGCCTTTGACTGGCAACAGGGCGCAGCAGCCTCCTTGAGGAGCACGACCTCGGACCCCCGCCCAGTGGCGCCCAGCACTCGGCTGGCGAATCATACTCACAAGGTCGGTGTACAGGAGAGACGTGATGCTGGTCCGGCGCACGAGGCGCGTATGCTCAGACGCATCCTCGGCTTCCTGACACTCGTCAGTCCCACAGAGACACTCCCGCCAGAGTGGACTCTGCCACCTTGGGAGGCGAGGATGGCTGAGGCGGCTAGACGAAGCAAGCTGGCTGATCTGCCGAGGCTTGCAGAGGGGCTGGCTCCCTGGAATGGGGTACCGTCGGAGGAGGAGCAGCGTACCTCTGGAAGATGTGAGACCTCACAAATGGCTCTCCCTTCCAGTAGGTCTAGACAGAGCAGCGCAGGTGCCCTCCGCACGCTGAGTTTGATCGGGTGGAGCGGGATCAGCGGAGAGGAGGTCGTTTCCCTCCTCCGTACGTGTCCGGGTCTGGGTCATGTCAGAGTGGTCCTCAAGACGGACCGACTGGACAATGGACCTTGGGAGCACTTGCGGTCTGCACGAGGAGCGAAGCACATAGCTTACCGCCGTCAGGAGCGAGTGGTCCGGTCTCCCCCACCTGTACCCAATGAGGTCCCAGCAGCGGCAGAGGAGACGGCGGGTGATCCGCCTGCGCAGTCTGCAGCCCCAGCCGCATCCTCGTCCTCGTCCTCTCCTTCTCCTGCCTACCTCGAGACCCAAGTAGTGGTGAACGTCGGTTCTCGTGTCCCACCAGGGGCGCACCTGCAGATCAAGGGCCAAGGTCTCTCAGCAGGGTATAGAGCTCTGTGCTATTCGCCTTCCTCGGTCTCTCAGCCCGGCTCGTATAACGAGCAAGCAAGAGGAGTAGAAACAGGAGCAGGAATGGCAGCAGCAGCACTCCACGTCATCTTCCAAGGTCGCTTTCGCCTGCCCGACGCACTCGAGATCGAGGAGATGCTCGCGTGGAGCGAGGTGAGATGCAGTGCTTGCCGAGCCGTTTTGCTCTTCTGAGATGTCAGGGGGATAGAGTCATCCGAGCGGCATCTTCGCAATTGCTTCCTTGGTTTGCTCGCTGCTTCATTCATTTGCAAGAGTTCATAAGATTACATTTGGCTGTTACCCGAATGAGGAATGGAGAGACGGAAGAGAGATGAACGCTATGCGTATGTACGATAATGGTTGCGTCTGGGATGGCTAGAGATACAGGAGGGATTAGAATGTCACACGAAGCATACATGAGATGAGACTGAACGAACGAGGATGACCCGAGAACGTAATGGCCGCGACGACTTCCCTTTCCTCCTCTCCTCCACTTAATTCCCAGGACCTCTACCCACTCAATACCTCTCATTCTGCATTTGAATCGCCGCCAGCTCCGTACGCGAAGTAGAGCTCGCCACCGTCTCCACCGACTCTCCATCGAGGTGCGCCGAGGAAGACCGGGCCTTGTGCCGGTTCATCGCCGCGCGACTCTGATGTGTGCGAGGTTGCGAGATGCTGCGTGTTGGCGGGCTAGGTCTGGCGGGCGATGAGGAAGAAGAGCCTCCAGCAGCAGCAGCAGCAGTAGGGAGACTGATTGGTTGAGCAGGGAGAGGGGAGTAGGTTCGCAGAGGAGAGCTGACGGCTACGTTTGCCCCGTGAACTCCACCACCCTTGGGCAGCGGCGGGAGAGGTTCGGTCGGAGGAGGCGAGAGCGGCGGTGGAGCCATGGGCGCTAGACGCCTCAGACTAGTGACCGGGCTCGGCCCAGAGCGAATCGAGGAGCCTGCGGACCCCACACTGGGTGAAAAGGGCGGGGGCGATGGGAGTGCGCCACTGGGTGGGGGTAGAGGAGGCGAGATGGTGTTTCCTGGACTGTTGCGTGAGAAGCTGATGCTGCGACTGCGGTGCTCGCTCAGCATCGGTGGTCGGAATTTGGGCAGAGCGGGGGAACTCAAGCCCCTCGCTCGGCCGATGGTTCGAGTCGCGGGCGCAGTCGCACTGGCGGGAAGTGGTGACTTGGGTGCTTCGGACAAGAAGGGGGCCAAGAGACTTGCAAAGCGAAGCAGGTAGACGGTGCCTTCCGGGCTCATGCGTGCACGAGGAGCGCAGCTAGCCACTGCGAGGACCCATCCCTCGGGATTCTTGGCGCCGCGTGCACCGTCCTTGAGACCACAGCTCACGACTGCCGCGGTATGGAAGACATCGCCGGCAGTCGATGAAGCGGATGGCGGAGATTGACCCAAGAGTTGTGAGACTCGCACAGGATCCTGTTGGAAGTGCAATCCTCGCTTAGCTGCTGCCAAGGCACAGAGGTGGAGAGGTGCGTCCAATGCAAGCTCTGGAGCTGACATTGTAAGTCCTGCATCATACCGCGCGATTGTCGTGCACTCCATGCTCTCTGACATCTCGGGCGAAGTAGGGGCACGCCGCAGTCCGACTTGGGCGATGTATGCCAGGTCCATGCCTAGAGCAGAAGCAATGGTCCGAAGAGCTGCCTGGAACGTCGCCATCTGTGGGTGAAGGCTAGCACTACGCGGAGACGCTGGGCCCACGCCCACAACATCGAGACTTCGAGGTGCTTTGACGCCTCTACGCTGAGCGAGGGAGCCGTTTGGACTTGGAGGCTGCAAAGGCAGAGCAGAGAGGGCTCCGGGATCAATCGATCCCGGAGGGACCAGGAGACCCTGGCTCTTGCCGAACGTACTGGCAACCGCCTGCTCGTGTGAGGAGGTCTCGCGGTGGTCGGACATCGACCACGAGAGGAGACTCTCGTCGAATAGAGCCAGCCTGTTACCCAGGGCGACGCGGCGGATCCTCTCCAGTTCGAGCCCCGCCTCCTTCGCAGCCTCTGCCAATTGAGCTTTCTCGTCCTTGCTTAAGCCTTCTCGGCGAGGCAGGAAGTCGTATACGCTGATCGTGCCGACGGGCATGCCATCGCTCGAAAGGATAGAAGCGGCACCCCAGAAAGCGGCCGAACTACTCGCACCGCTGACCCGATCGCGCTGCGAGAATCTCCAGTCGCCTTGAATGTGCGGCAACACGACAGGAGCTCCGCGTCGGCTCAGGATGGCATGTGCATCCAGAGAGTCGTCTCGCAGATTTGCTGGGTCGGCGACAGAATTTCGCCTGCTGTCTGACCCATCAAACAGATTGACCCCCAACGCCCCAGCTCCTCCACGACTGCGCCCTTCAGTGTTCGGCCTTGGAGTCCGCGTAATGTCATCATGTGAGGTGATCATCTGCCCAGTGTGAGCCAGCAGAAGGACCTCGTCATCCGAGATGAGCTGGATTGATGCCTCTGCAGTGTTCAGCAGGCCAGCAATCTGCTCCACGATGCTGATCAGCCGGGCATTGCGATAGGCTTGTGACGCTTGCTGAACAGAGTCCTGACGACCGAAAGGATCACTGCCTCTCCTGCCTCGAGAATCGAGGAAACCCAAAGCAGAGAGATACAGCATAGTAGCCTGTTGCCGCTTTGTCTCGTACGGCGGACGCGCCGCCTTCAAGTCACCAACTCCTCCGCCAGCAGCCGCTTCCACCGCTTCGAGCAAGTCTCCGTCCCGGAGGTAAGCCTCTAGTCCTTCGCCTTCGGCAGCAGAGCCTACTCTGCTCAAAGCCGGTGTCGAACGACCAGAAGCAGTAGCGTCGCCAGAGCCGGTTCCTTTGCGCTGACCTTTGAGCATCTTCATGAAGTTTGCGCCCGTGCCTTGAGTACCGCCAGCCACGGATACTCCCTGCCTGTTAGGCGGCAATGGGAATTTGAAGTCCAGTCCAGTACCCGGCGTCTTACCTCCGTTGTTCGAAGGGAGCTCGATTGTCGGCCCGAAGCGATCCATTGCCGGATTTGGGCCAGAGCGCATACTACTTTTACGAATGACAGGCGCACTCACAGGTCGCGGAGGATCTGTCAGATCCAGATCTCCTTGGGCATACAGCTGCATATAGGCTGCCCAAGTAGTTGGCAGCTGGTCTTTCGGAGTGCTGCTTGTCAGCAGATCAGGCTGCTGCTGTTGGAAGCCATACCAAGGGTTCTTCGCTGCCTTGCTGTTGTTGCCACTGGCCACGAGGCAAGCCTCCAGCAGGGAAGCCAACGGAGGGAGCGAAGCCAGCGTCTGCGCTGCTCGTGCCTGAAGAGGGAGCGTCGCGGGTGCAGCTGACATTTCTGCAGGACTCTCCTTTCTCGACAGCTTCTCGTCACGCGCGTCCCCCACTCCAGGGTCTAAGACTGCCTGGGACGTGACTCTCTGGAAAGCGGGCAATGTGTACAGCGCATCGCTGGTAATAGCGCTCCTCGTAGCGGGTCCACCTTTCGAAGACGTCGGAGGGAGGGCGATTGCAGTCACGTCGACCTCCTCGCGTGGATGTGTGCCTCGCCCATTTCCGGCCGGCAGACTTCCTTGGCTGCGAGCTTCTTCCGTGGCGTCTTGAAACTGATCAGGCGTCAGCTTGCCATTGGTGGGCGGGGCAGGCTCGGACAACAATCGCGACATGTCGATGGAACTCGTTGAGCCCTTGCGCAGCTCAGACTTAGCAGTAATGAATGGAGGCCGTGTAGACGCATTGCCCGCTCGATCTGTTGTCGTGCGGATATCTGGGGTGATGTTGGAGCTGAAAGATGTCGATTGGCTATACGAAGAGGTCGACCAGTCCGTCACTGCCGAAGACAGGCTGGACTGTCCGATACGCCCTCCGCCTCTATGGGTCGGCAAGAAAGTCAGTGACTCTGGCGGGGAGGGAAGTGCCTGCGCATGCAGGGAAGCCGGAGAGGTCGAGGAAGATCCTGGCAAGGCAGGGACTGAATGGGACGCAATGGACGCTTTGTCTCTGCTTCTTCTCTGAGGAAGTTGACTCGCCCTCTTCTTCGTGATATGACGGTGAGCATTTAGCAGGGCCTCAAGATCCTGGACAGAATCTCGTTGCGATCGGAGCATCGCCTCGATGTCATCTGACAGGTCTCTTCCTGCCAGGACGAGAGGGTGATCCAAGACAGGGGCCTGATCTGAGATGCGCGATTCCGATGTAGTCGATGTACCGAAGCTATCGTGGGAAGAGGTCGAAATGTTGTGGTTGTGATTAAGTCTTCTGGCTTGCGAAGAGGAGGAGCTCACGGAAGAAGACGTCATGTTGCTCTGACTGCTTCCCCTGCTGCCTTGCTGTCTTTGATGTCCGGGAGTGAAGGGGCGGGAGGAGGTAGATTGACGATAAGGTGGCCGCCAGTCCGCGGAATACTCTGCGAGGACGTCCGGAATGAAGTCTGCACGCGGCTGCGGTGTTTTGTTGAGCGCCCGGAGGCGTTCCCCTTCACGTGGCTCTGGACTACTGGTCTGGTCCTGTCGAAGACGCTCCTGTTCTCCCAGCCCGAGCAGTCGGTCCGCCTTCCTCAATGTGCCATTGTGGGAAGATTTTCCAGAACCTGATAGCTGAGACGCGCCGTCAGTGGAGGAATTTGAGGTCCATACAGAGCCCTGCTGGCTCTGTTTGCTGAAGAGCTGACCCCAAATCTTTCCCGCTTTGCTCTTCTTTCCTACTTCCTCTTCGTCATCGTCGTACTCCCGCCAAGCTGGACTGTTCGCGCGGCCGTAGTCCGACGCTTCGTGGCCGAGTAAGCTCCCTTTGCCCACGTCCTTGGCGCTCATTGCATCGTCGCGACTGCTCATGCTGAAGCCGCTTGGCGAAGGCGCTCTGGCTGGTTGGCTGATCGTCCGGGCGAAAGACGACGCGTTGCGATCGCTGAAGCTGCCTTTGGCTGCTGATCGCGCCTCACTGACATCAAAGTCCACCGCTGCCGCCTTGCCCTTCTTGCCGAAGCTACGTCCGATGTTGGACGCGCTAGCTGCATGTCTTAAGCGACTGAATTTTCCCTTGACCTCGCCACCAGATGATGAGCTGGGTACAGGCGAGGCTGCGCGAGTTTCATTTGTTCCCGTTGTCCCTTGCGGAAAGACCTCTGTAGAAGGAGGTGCTAGCAGGAAAGAGTGAGGCGCAGTGACTGCGTCTTTCCTGATGGGCGGAGGAGGCGGAGCATGAGGTCCAATGGGACGCAGAGGCGTGATCGGCGAATCGACGTGGCCAAACTCCGAATCTCTTGAGCTTGATAGAGAGAGACTTGGTGGGCGGGACGAGGATGGGGAGTACTCTGTAGTACTGCGTGAGCTGTTGGCCGTCGAATCGCCAGAGGCGTGGGCATGTCTCGCCCGAGCTGCGTTGGGCAAACCACCCACGGGCTTGTGAGATGGTCTCATGATCTCTCTGCTGCCATCATACTCTGCACTATCGCCTGATGAAGCACTGGGCTTATGTGGATAAGGCTGATGGCTGGGCCGAGAAAAATTCCTCGTCATTGGCAGTGGTACGGGAGGATTCTGACCCAGACGCGACTCGGGGTCGCGAGGTATCGGCGGGAGGTCCATATTGGTCCTTGACTGCACTGATCGAGCCCTTGAAGCCATCTGTGGCGCTGCTGGGCCGGAAGCAGAAAAGGAGGGTCCATTGTCCATGGGGCAGAGGAAGTACTCTGGCGAGAAGCCTGGGGACCTTGCCATGGTACTGTCTACGGGGCCGCGGTCACTGACCTCGATGAGGCAGCAGCAACAGTGGGCTTCGAATGGACACTGGCGCGATGATGAAGCTCAATAGATTGACCACTGACCAGCAGCGTTGACGCGATGATCGAGAGTGCAGCAGAGACAGAGTATAGGAGCGTCTCTGTATGCGCGAGAAGATCGCGTTGCACCTCGGTAAAGGAAGCAGGAGGTGTAGCTGTCCAGCACGACAATGCCAAGGTTCGGACAGTAAGAGGAACTGTATGCAGACTGGCACGTCGCAGGTATGAGGTGAAGACAGAAAAGGAGGATGACAATATGTGAGGTCGCGACGAAGGAGGGGTGAGTGGCAGCCAAGAGGGGCACAGAGAGATGGACCGAGGATCGGATCAGCGTCGGAGCGATTGAGTTTCAGGTGCGATGCGTGGGCCATTTGCCTTTTGCCCTTTGCTGATGCGCAACGACGCAGGTGTTGGTTCAGCCGACGTGCCGAGCGCGTCGCAGCCCGTGGCGCAACATCACACGCCTACACGCCCCCCCCGCACCGCCCTTTGTCCTAGAACCCCTTGAGAGCTTACCAGCTGTCAAAGCAGAGGTCTGCTATCATCCGCGCCGACGTGAGAGCGCTCCTACCTCAGACGCCATGATACTCGAGCTTATGCTACCCGTCTTCGGCTTTCGCATCGGGCCTCGGAACTTACTAGAGGTAGCGCGGGGCAGGGGAAGAGGCCAAAGCCCCGAGAGCTGACCTGGCTCCGAGGTGCGAAATCTCCCTGGCGGCCCCTTGCATGCCCTAAAAATCCCCGCGTGGCTCATAACAAGGCAGGTCCCACACTGCAAAAGGGGTTCAATATCAGTACGGAGGGTCAGCAATGCATGAAGAGGGGAACACTGACGCTCTCCTACCTTTCGAGGCTGGCAGTGAAGCCGAGGACACAAATATTGCTCTTCTGCAACGGGATCTCACGACTCGCGTGCCTGAGCTTGTCACTTCCGTTCCTGCGATGCGGAGGGCCCTTGGGCGTCAAGAGGGCGTACAGGCACGCGTCTGGCGTACATCTTGGCAGATCGTCAATGCTCCGAAGAGAGTGAAAAGTATAATGGATTGACCGTGAATGGTAAAAGTAAGGAGTGATGAGAAAGAAAGGTGATGAAGAAATCTAGACAGGAGGGGAAGGTGTACCAAGAGTAAAAGATAGACAAGGATTAGGGGAGGGGAGGGCGAGCCTGACAATGTGGCCAATGGAGGACACGAGAGACCGGAATCATTCGCGAGCAAATCAGATATAGCTAGAGCCTCTTACAGGATCAGGCCGAGGAGGCTGAGGAGTCCACCTCCAATGTCGAGCAGAATGTTGTCTCCGCTGAGGTCGATGAGCGAGTCAGAGTCCTTGTCGGCAGTGGTGAGCGAGCTAGTCTGGGTCACGTTGGATGCACAGTAGATCTCCGAGCAGTCGGCAGTTGGCACAGTGTCAGTAGGGTTGCAATCTCCGAAGAGGTCCAGGATGCACAGCTTGAGGGTCACGTTGGAAGCGTCGATCAGGGACCTCTTGCTGCTCTTGGCTCGAGTGGCCTGGTAGGTACCGGGAGGGCAAGTCAGGCCAGAGGTGCTAGTGGCGGCAGGTGCAGTCGAGGTGGCCTTGGTGTGCTTGGCCTTGTGAGTAGTCTTGCTGCCCTTCGAAGAGTTGTCGTCATCGTCACAGTCAGCGGTGCTGGTGGCCTTGTGATGGTGGGTGTTCGTGGCAGCGGTGCTCTGGCTCGAGTGCTTAGCCTTGTGAGTGGTCATCGTGCTCTTATGAGTCGAAGGCTTGTCATTGTCATCGTCGTCGCAGTCGGCGGTGGAAGTGGCCTTGTGGTGATGGGTCTTCGGGGCAGAGACAGTCGTGGCCGAGTGCTTAGCCTTGTGAGTAGTCTTGTGGCTCTTCTTGCTCGAGGTGTCGTCACCATCATCATCACAATCGGCAGTAGAGGTAGCCTTATGGCCGTGCGAGCTCTTGGTGGTCTTGGTAGTGGTAGTAGTGGTGCAGACCTTGTAGCACTCCTTGTCACTGCTGCGGGCTTGGAGACCAAGAGCGCGGACGTAGAGGGAATTATCACCAACGACGGCTACCTCGCGCTTAGCGTAGTCGCCAACGGCGGCGAGAACGGCCTCGTCGGAGAAGTCACCTCGGCGAAGGATACTGGACAGGAGGCCTTCGCCATGGGGGAAGCTCTCAATGTCACCGCTCAAGACGTCGGCGTCAATGTCAAGACCGCTGAGGTCGATAAGAGAGCGGCCAGAGTGCTTCTTGCCGTGCTTCTTGTGGTGCTTCTTGGGAGACGAAGCTGTCGTGGTCTTCTCACTGCTCAGGACATTGGCATCAACATTGATGCCGCTCAGGTCGAGGAGCGAGTCTCCGGAAGACTTTGTTGCCTGCTTCTTAGTCGAGCCAGAGGAGCTCGACGTGCTGCTGCTGAGGACATTGGCGTCCAGGTTGAGTCCGCTCAGATTCAGCAGAGAGCGACCGGAGTGCTTCTTGGCATGCTTCTTGTGCTGCGTCTGGGAAGAAGAAGTGGTGGTCTCGGTGCTGAGGACGTTGGCGTCGACATTGATGCCGCTCAGATCAAGAAGCGAGTCGCCCGACGACTTCGTGGCCGGCTTCTTGTTCGAACCAGAAGAGCTGGACGTCGAGCTACTGAGGACATTAGCGTCCAGGTTGAGACCGCTGAGGTCGAGCAGAGAGCGACCGGAGTGCTTCTTGCCAACGACCTGGTCCAGGCTCAGGACATCGACGTCAGCAGTCAAGTCACTGAGATCGATGAGGGAGCCGCCAGTGCTCGAGGGGAGACGCTGCTTGGGGGTAACAGCGGCGCTGATAGTTGCAGCGTGCAGGGCGAGGGCCACGAGGGAGGTAGAGATGAAGGAACGCATTGCGCTGATTAGTGGAAAAGGTGAGGCGATTAGAGTGTAAAGAATGTGTTGGACCGGTAGACGGTAGTAAGTGAGAAGTCGAGAGAAGGAGTGTGTAGGAGTGGGAGTAGGAGTGGGAGTGGGAGTGAGAGAGTGTAGAGTGTTGTGAGGATAGGAATGTTGAGAACGGATTCTAGATGCCCGTCTTATATCTCTTTCTCGAAGGGTAGTACCACTGCCTCAGATGAGGGGCCAAGCATTGACACTGCTAGTGCTGAAGCCCGAGCAACGTCGTACCATCCTAGTCACACCCGCTTCTCCCATCTATCGAGTTGCGCTTTGCCCGCTTCGAGTAGATCCGAGCTTCCACCCCTAAATCTCATACAATATGGATCATCATTCACACCCGACCAAAAAGTTCTCCTGTACTCTGAATTCCGGCGGCTGCAAGTGCGACGGGTCTGCTCAAACGCCCACAATCCACTCTTGCGGCTCATCTTACGCCTTCGCTCGAACCTCCGACGAGATCCGAGCCACACTTTTGCTTCCGTCCACTCCCATTTCATGGTTTGATTGATGAAAGGCTGCTCCCCGGCAGCTCATTGCCGTACGACCGGAGCTACAAACGCAGCGCCCAACATCCAACTCCTAATTGACCAAATCAAGGTCTGCTTCACGGCACGTTCCTCCTGCCCAACCGGAGCTACCATGCACCGCCTTGACCTTATTGAGTTCTTGGCGTCGGCGTACGGATGGAAATAGGGGTCCCCGGGTCGCGAGTTGTAAGAGCGCAAGCGCATCGCGCATCGATAGGGGTGGTCACTTCCCGAGCCCCGAAAGGGGTACAGCCGCCGCTCCCGGCCCTCATCGCGCACAGACAGGGGTGCATTCACCAAGAAAACGAGCTGCGAATTCGGATCGGTTCATTGCACGAGCAATAAATTGTAGTTGAGGACGAGAAACGAGAGCGACAAGGACACAGGGAGCGGGCCGGCGAGAAGAGGTCAGGCGAATCGATGGGAACTACGATCGCCATCCGACGAACACGTCACAGGAAGTCAAAGACGTCCTTCTTTTGCTGCTGCTGCTGTTGTGCGCCACCGGAGGATGCTCCACCTCCCCAAACGCCAGCTCCGGTCTTCTCCTTGGCCAGATCGGCCATTGTCTTCTTACCGTTTCCAGCAGCTGAGCGTTTGGATGACCCTGCGCTCGAGGCCCAGAGATCGTCGAAACCCGAAAGACCAGACGAGGTCGCTGGTTTGCTGGATGTTGAGGGACGAGCGCCTTGCTGTGAGGGAAGGGTGGCTTGGGCTGCAGGCAGGGATGCACTAGAAGACGCGGTTTGCATTGTGGGTCGGAGAGAGGAAGGCGAGAGGACGCTGCTTGTCGAAGGGCGAGCAGAAGGAGACGTGACGGAGCTGGTAGGAGCCGAGCTGCTGCTGCCGTTGTCTCCACCTAGGAAGTCGAAAATGTCCCCTCCCGATGCCTTCGGGGCAGGAGGTGGAGCGGCTCTCGACGCTGCTTGCTTGGCAGGAGCTGCGGAAGGAGCGCCTTGGAAGCTGATGAAGCAGAGGCGAGTGACGCGACGGTATCAGTAAGCAGTCTACCGAGCGCCTGAGCCTTTCTTTAGTACTCACTCGTCGAAGTCATCGCCGAAGGCGTCTGCAGTCTGCGGAGCAGCGGGAGCAGCAGCTGGCTCGTCATCATCGAAGCTGAAGAGGTCCGCTACTTTGGCCTCGGGCGCCTTCTTCTTTGGCGGGGCTGCCGCTCCTCGGCTGCTGCTCTGCACAGATGCAGATGATCTTGACGCAGTGGACCGTCGGGGGGCAGAACCTGCAACGTCGTCGTCACCGGCATCGTACTCGTCGAAGCTCTCCCGTGCTGCTGCGCCACCGGGATATGCGCCAGCTCCACTACTAGTTCCAACGGCTCCTCCACCGGCATTGAAGCTATCACTACCAAAGCCTCCATAACGACCTCCGCCAGAGCCTGGGACAAAGTCCGAATTGCTGACGCCTTGATACTTTTGGCGATTTGCTCGCGCTTTGCGACGTTCTTGTCGGATGCGGTCTACGTCAGAAAGTAGCTCTGACAGCTCTTTGGCTCGATTGCGCACATTCAGACCCTGGTCCTTGCCGGCTTCATCGATGTAGTGGAAGTTCCGCAGAATTTTGATCGTACCCAAATGCGCCCTGGCATCGTCTACGACACGCTCAGAGCCATGCTTGGTGAGGTACTCGAGCAGGGTGAGAGACTTGTAGATCTGTCTCCATTCCCTAGCCTCCCTCTCCATAAAATTTCGGAAGATGGCCGGCATGATCTCATTGAAGTCCTGGAAATTCTGGGTGGCTCCTGCAATCTCCTGCATCAGAGTCGAGGAGGCTCCCCATGGGTCATCACTGGTAGCCTCGTTTACTTTCGCCTCGATGTCCGAGATGTTGAGAGCATAATTCTTGGCTTGGCTGTGGTGGGAATAGGAGGCAGCAATGGTCTATGAGCAAAAGTCGCAGGAGTAGCAATGAGTCCCCGCTTAGATCAATCCTACTCACGTCCATGCTGATTTGAGGTCGTAGAAAGTCAGATTCGAGATCTTGTTTCCACTACATCGGCCAAAAGAGTCGTCAGAAAGAGCGACGTTCGCACGGGCGATTGAAGAGTAGGAACGCAGGAGGCGATTTCGCAGCAGTTGAAAGTCGATGTCGAGGTTGTTCAGTGAGGTGGAGCGCAGCCAAGGAGGAGCATTGTCGGGGACCACGCGAGAGAGCATAGCGTACGTGTTTGCAGTGATGCACAGCAGCAGTAGCAGAAGTGTTGAGAGCGTCGATGAAGAATCAGAGAGCGAGGTGTAGGAGATAGCATAGGTTTGGAGGGGCAAAGTAGTCAAGTGCAAAGGTCAGCTCGTCTGGTGCATCTTGGTTCGGTCTTCTCCAGCATTGCTTTGACTTACAGCTCGTCCAAGTCCTGTTCGCAGATGAGCAATCGGGCGAAGGCAAGGTGTCCGTTGGACATGCATTAATATAGAGGTCGAGGTTGCTGTTGCTAAGGCCGCTTCAGTCTTGTGGACTGCTTGCTACCACTTACCATTGTCGGCTAAGGCAACTGGGGATCAAGCACGGGGAGGTAAATAGGAGCGAGGAAAGAGGACGGAAGGACTGGTACTGCAACGGAATCTATGGCCTTGAGCTGGCAGCGTAGAGATGACGAGTGATGGTTGGATGATGACACGGAGGGGTAGAGGGAGGAGGAGTAGCAAGACGAGGAGCGCACGAAGCACTCGGCCAGTCGTCGGGTCCAACACCACACAGACGCAGTGCCTGGCGCGACTCGCCCGTCGGGTGGATCCAGCCAGCCCTGCCCCCGCTCCGGCCCGGCAGTCATCGCCACGGACGTCCAAGGTGGTGGATACAAGGCGAGCATCGACGACGACGGACGACGATGAATGGTATGTGATCGTCATTACAGGCCTTAAACGTCGCAACGGGACGATATCAATCCCACACAGCATGAAGAATGGGCCCTATGACCTCCCGTCGCCTCCACGGCACAGGTCGGCCTACCACGGCCCTTCCCATCGTCTTAGATCTGTATCCTGCTGTACCTCCTATTGGCAAAGATCTGACTTCCACAAAACACGATGAAGGCAGCATACACCAGTGCTGCTCCGTAGCATGCCGTTGCCACTCCCATGTAGTCCTCCGGGTCGTTCTTTGAGCCTTCGAAAGCCTCCCACTGATTTGCAAAGCCTGTAGTGACCAGAAATGCGGGTGAGATCGTTAGCAGAGAATAAGGATGATCGTCGAGCATGTAACAAAGGCCGCTGAAACTCACCGAGACCAATCACTGCGAGCATCAGCACTCCAAAGACTGAGAGGACTGTGCAGCAGCTCGCTGCCGGGACAGGAATGGAGGGACGTCGAGATCCGCTCAGATTGTCAGCCGAAGTTCTGATTGCCGTCCTATCGTCAAGCTACAACGGCAGAATTTCTTGCCCTGTTCGCATCAACTGCATCGTCGCCACTTACCGAGAGCAGGGCCGACCAAAGGCTTCATCGACATGACGGGAAGAGGGCGGTTTGGGTTTCGATTCCGATCGGCCCTATTGCTATCTGAACGCTGTCAGCCGAGTGAATTCCCCAAAGTTCAAATCCGAGAGACGAGCGGAGGGAGGTCGCTGAAAGTGTAGATTCAGGTCCTAGGCGATGACGATGGTCAGGCAGGCAGTGCGTATGGGCGAGATCGGGAGTCTGAAGGCTGCGATGGACGGAAGAGGAGGCGAAGGGGAGCTCCACACGGAATTTGGCTCAGACGCACTTTTTGCTCCTTCCGCTCAGCTCACCTTCCTGAAGTCTAGAGCAGTCCTCTCCGGCTTTGTATGCTACCAAGGGCCATGTCAGGCTCATCTCCACCTCCGTCTACATTCGGACGTGAGCAGATCCGACCGTCTGCGCGAGACTTGGCCACTTACGACGCTGAAGCCCTCGAATGGCCTCCTTCCGCCAACGTCTCTCGAGGTGTAGCTCCTCCCACGCTCAGCAGCGGCAAGGGAAAGGGCAAAGGACCGAGCGATGCGACGGCTTCGACAACAACTTTGTCTCCATCAGCTTCAGAGAAATCCAAAGTCAAGAAGACAGTGAGGATTGCCCAGCCCACGGAGGAAGATGTGAGGTACTTCCAGCCAGCGCCAAAGGAGAGGGAGGTACCTGGTCAGACATTTGCAGCTTCTTTGTCACCTGGACCCTCGCGATTCAAAGCCAGCAGATCGAGCACCAGCAGAGAAAGTGGGCATGGTCAAGCTGAGGATGGAGAGGAAGAAGCAGACGTTCCCGCTGGGCGCTTCCGCCTGCCCTTGGACGGAGAAGACTACGCTGATGGACGTGGCCAAAACGGCTCCTACCCTGCCGTGCCCCGGATGCCCATGGTTGCGTCTGTGCAGGAACGACCACGTCGGCAGGCAGGTTCACAAAATGCTGAACCAAGCACCTCCGCTGCTTCTGTACCATCTGGAGCCTCTCGGTTCAAGGCCATCAAAGCAGCAGAGAGAAGGGTGGCTCAGGCGACTTCTTCAGATCCATCGGGCTCAGGTAGGCCCGTAGCTCCCCCAATCATCAGACCCACCACTGGTAGCTCGACAAAGAAACGGGATGAGGCATCTCAGATTGCTGCAAGAGACGAAGAGGCGATATCGGGCAGCCAAGAGGGTGAGGAATGGCTCGATGAGAATGGAAAACCTATGAGCGCGTTCAGGAAAGCCAGGCTGAAGAAGCAAGGTCTTAAGCCTCCTGGCGGCAGCGTCAAGCAGAAGAGGGCGGGTCCAGCGCCACCAGAGGAAGATAGTATAGCTAGACCTGCCAGTCAGGGTGGTGAGGAGCATGCAGAAGACTCGTCCGAATCTGGCGAAGGCGACTTGCCTTCGCTCTTGCGGTCCATTTCGCAGGAGAACAGTGAGAGGATCAGAGCGATGAAAGAGGAGGAAATTGAGCAGGATGTCAAGGATCTCGAAGCAATGTTCGGGAAAGATCTGCTCGAGGGCTTGCGACAGAGGAAGACCGGAAAAGCGTCAGCATCGTCTCTTCCGGCTGGCCCGAGCTTACCTGGGCCTGCTAAGAGCAGTAGTGTGAGGCTTGACGCAGAAGAAGCGGATCGATCTGCCTCTACTGTCCCTGCCCAGAACCTGGAAGAGCCGCGAGTACCCACACGCAAGTCTCAAGCCGACATGATCTTCTTCGACTCCCTTGGTAAGGCATTGCCTATACCTAGGCACCCTGTCGACTCGCATCATGGCCATGCACACGCGCAGTACGGCCTCGATCATCATGACCCATCGAACGAGGGCTACAATCCAAGCTCGCTTCTGCTGATGGCCAGAAGCACTATACCCAGTCAAAGGACAGTAGCTCTGAATCTCTTGAGCCGAGTCTGTTCGTTGTATCCGCCCCGGAACGCAATCAAAGAACTGACCGAGAATCGACTCAAGCTCATGCCTAATGTCATACCAGATGGTAGTGTGGTGGCTTCATGGCTATCCAAGGTCGACTTCCACAGCAATGTCGCTCTGATCTCGATCTTCTTGCTCATAGATAGGCAGAGGAGCGTTAGATCTGCCGCATTGAGTACGTTGCGCATCTCTCTTCTATTCGGGCCTCCTCTGAGCGAGCCCTCGCACGCAACATCGGATAAGAGAGGCATCTCCACGGCGCGCAGTATCATCGACAGCGGTCTATTCTCAGGCTTCGCCAATGTACTGAGAGGAGATGAGGAGGAGCGCAAAGCCAGCCGCGAGCTCATCTTGCAAATACTGCTGCAGCTAGGCGAAGCAGACGCTGAAGGCTCCACGGCGCTCATGCAGGCTGACAGAGGGAGACTGCTAGAGACCCTCCTTCAGACTGGCCTCAAGATGAGATGGCCTGCCAGCGAAGGCGGCAGCGAGGTGCATGGCGTCGCTCTGCCGAGTCCGGCTGCTGGAGAGCTACTGCTGCAGCTTGTACGTTCTTCAAGGGCCAATGCTGAGCGACTTGTTAAAACAGGTTCGCTCGATGTTCTGCTCAGATTCGTCGCAGTCCCACCTTGGACGCTGTCAGAATCTGGAGACGCCGATGAAGAAATTTTGTCTATTGGCTACGACCTTCTGTCTACAAGTCTTCAAATCTTCCTAGATCTGGCCCGATATGGCTTCCACGCAAGCCTAGTCTCGAGGGCGTGGGAAGTCTTTCAACCCATCCACGCTTGGTTCCTGAAGTCAGCGTCGCGCACGTATCAGGAGCAGCAAGTGGCGGAGCGATTCTACCGTTTGCTCGCGATGTGGACGGTCTGCGCCACTGATCCTCACCAGACGACGCCTGAGCACGAGGTGACCTGGAGCCAGGCAGAGGGATGGATCGAGCTCAGTCTCGATGCTCTATCCGCGCTGAGCAGCAGTCGTTCCGATGGATCGAGTAGCCAGGCTAGACCGCTCTGTGGGGTCTTGAGTCATCTTGAAGCTTGGCTAGAGGGTGCTATGCGCAATGCGCCGGAGAGTCGAATGAGCGTGATTGAGCAGATCGGCAGAACCTTTGCCGAGGCTAGTGATGACTTCGTAGCCCAGGTGCAGAGCGGTTTCAGTGCATACCAGGCCGATGCCGATGCTGACGACGATAATGATGACGGAGCCCGGGCTGCAGAGTCCTTTGCAACTTCCTGCGAGGCTGCTGCCCGCCTCCTTCACCTGTCCGCGGTGACAAGCACTTCTGAGCTCGAGCACACAGTCAGACGAATCGGTCAGGAAAAGCTCCGCGAACGTGCGTCTCTGATGAAAGCTCTCTCCATTGCAAGTCAAGAGCAGCGTCAGCAAGTCCTCTCCTTTGTTGTTGCTCTACTTGAGGACAGCCCTAGCGACATTGACCTTCCGTTCACCCTTGCTCTACTATCGGCGGTACGGCCTGGAGAAGAGTCCTTCGCCTGCAGGCTCATCGACACCTGCCTACTCTCCGCCGCCAGAGGTGATACAGACCGGGGCAGCTTGCTAGGCTGTCTCAAGCCGTTCTACATGGAGTGTCTCGGCATCCGACCTAATCCCAATCTCGAGTCGCAGCGTCTCCTTATGCACCCACCAAGCCAGACGCGCCCGGAGCACTTGAAGAGGACCATGTCTTTACGCCCGCCTCCTCGCAGCACGCATCGCTTCGATGCCAAAAGCAAAGACGTGTCAGAAGAAGGCGATACAGAGGAAGGCGACGGAAAGGCCTCCGCCAAAGAGGAAGTAAACGTTGAGCTAGATCCCGTCACCAACACGCCTCTCTGGACCTGTCCCGCCTCTGGGTTGCCCCTGCGTTTAGACTGGCCTCTATTGCCTCTGGACGACCTCCTGCGCAGCGCTGAATCTTCCGTCTTCAACCGCTCCGACAATCTTCCCGCCGACTGGGACCCAAATGAGCGCCAAGTCGTGCAGGCTACGCTGGAATTCACCAACTGGATCCTGGAAGGGATCACGAAGGCAGTGCCCGCGCAAGCGACCGCGCCGCCAACGGTGGAGACAGGGAAGACGCTCAGTGCGACACATGTATACTTTGCAGCTCAGAAGGTCTTCATGCTCGAGTCTGGGATACAGGGCGATCTCAAGAAGTGGACTGGGGCGGTCACGGGCAAGGATCTCTTCCGAGACAAGAGCATTGCTCCTCTTCTTGCGCGTCTCCTCTTCCTCGCAAACAAGCTTCCATCGGGAATTGAGCAAGAGGTCACGCTGGAGCGACTCGCCTCTGAGCACTTGGGAGAGGAGACAACGTACTACTCCTTCTATACGGACCTTGTAGGCCTGTACGACTCCATCTCCTATGGCGACCCATCATTCGCCCTCTCACTCCTCCCTCCCACTGTCACCATCGCATCTCCTAGCGGCGATGTTGGGAAAGAGCCGCTCTATGCCGTCGACTACCGCAGGCTGCTATGGCAGGACTACGCCCATCTTCTACCTACAATGCGGATGCGCGTGGCGGAAGCGCCCGGTGGGATAGAGGCGTACCTCTCTTCCCCTCCTCCTCGTCGCTCTGATCGGCGCTCCTTCTCCGCAGCAGGCTCAGGCTCAGGCTCAGACGCAGATGCAGATGCAGAAGCCCACCTAGAGGAACAAGCCGCATGGGAGCAGCGCTCCTCCCAGGCAAAGCGGGACGAAGCACTTATGCTCCAGTGCTATCTTAACGCACTACTCCCCTCTGGCGCAGCCGGCGGAGCTGAGGGTGCCCCTGGTCTAGCGCCAAAGACGCAGCCACTGATGTTCCGAATCGCACTGGACCATCTGTGCTCCTTTCTCTGGCGTGAGGTGCGACTGGAGCATGCTGAGGCTGAGGGAAGCATGGCGAAAGAGCAACTCGAAGCTGATGACGATGAAGAGGAGAAGAAGAAGCGTCGCTCCCTAGCACGAGCGCTGTTCTCTTTCCCTATCTCTCCAACTTCAAATCAGAACGACAGCGGCAGCGGCGGCAGCAGCAGTGGGACAGGAGGAGTTGGAGCAGGCGCTCACCCACGTCTGCAAGACTACTTAATCCGGTACGACTTGCGTCGCAGCACTTCTAGGCAGTACCAGCATCAGCATCAGCCTGAGCGAGTACAAGAGGAAATTCCTCTTCTACCCCAACTCCAATCCCAGGTTCTACCTCAAGTTCAAGACCGAGCCGAAGGAGAGACCGGAGAAGAGTTCAGTGGAGTGGTGGCGGGGATCGATAAGCTAGGGGCCGAGGGCGAGGGTGATGGTGATGGTGATGGTGAGGGAGAGGATGATGACACTGAAGGAGCGAGGCTAGTACATGCTCGTCGAGCCTGGTTGCGGGGAGTTCTCGTTCTTGAGGCGTGAGCTCGAGATGGACCGCGATGCTGGCGGGCGGGCGGGCGCCTATTGATCTTGATCTTGACTGTGTATTCTTGTAGTCTTGACGTTGTAGATTGTCATGTCTGTACTTAGGGACAAAACCCCACGAGAATTATCAGAGATCAGAAAGTCACGCTTGTCGAGAACGAAACATAAAGGAACAAGAAGAAGCGGGTTGGTAGGGCCAACACGGAGGGGTTTGATAGTTCAAAGAGAATAGAAGAAAGGTTTCGCACAGACAGAGGTGTGATCGATCGATCGGCGCGCCACAACTGAAGAAAGGCTGCACCGCTCATTGCAATACAACGACTCAGCTCAAGCTCAAGCGCTAGCAGCAGCTCCTCCATCTCCCTTGATTGCGACTCCGGCAGCGACGTCCATCTTCTCACTCTTCCTCTCCCCCTTTGCTCCCTCCTCACCGGCAAGGACACTCTGTACGCCCAGGAGCTCATCAGTCCAAAGTGGAATGCTCGCCTCGTCCCTCTCTGCCTGTACAAAGAGGTCCGCCAGTGCATCCTCTCCTGGTTTGGCAGCCCGAAGGTCGGCCACACGTCGTAGGTTGAGCTTGGTAAAGACGTCGTCGAGTGCCTTTACCAAGTGCTCTACATCCTCTGCCGAGTGACCAGGAGTGGGGGTGATGCGCAATCGCTCCAATCCACGGGGGACAGTTGGGTAATTGATAGGTTGGACATAGCAGCCGTGCTCCTCTAGGAGCATGTCCGAGGCGGCTTTAGCCTTCTCTGCCGATCCGACCAGGACGGGAACAATGTGCGATGGATTGTGCTGCAGCGGGATCCCAGCAGCAATCAAGGCGTCCTTGGTCTGACGAGTTCGAACCTGCTGCAATTTGCGAGTATGGTTCGAGGCCATGAGGATCTCAATTGCCGTAGTTGCACCCGTGAGGACAGCGGGAGGCAAAGTGGTGGAGAAGATGAATTGGGGCGCAAATGAGCGGATCAGGTCCACGAAGCGGTTCGAACCGGCAATGTAGCCGCCTACGTTGCCGTAGGCCTTGCCGAGGGTACCGGTGATGATGTCGATGCGGTCCATGAGAGAGCCCTTTGTATTGCCACCTCGCTCCTGGAGCTCCCAGTCCAGATGCTCTGCAACACCGGCTCCTCGTGGGCCGTACATGCCAACGGCGTGAACCTCGTCGAGGAAGGTCATTGCACCGTACTTTTCGGCCAGATCCAACGTCTTCTCAATGGGACCAACCGTACCGCACATGGAGTAGACGCTCTCAAAGGCAATGATCTTGGGAGTGTCAATGGGCAGCGATGCGAGCTTTGCCTCGAGGTCGGCCATGTCATTGTGCTTGTACACCATCTTCCTAGCGCCAGAGTGGCGAATGCCCTGAATCATACTGGCATGGTTGGAAGAGTCCGACAGGAAGACGCAATCTGGTAGCTGCGATCCGAGAATGGATAGCGTAGCGTCATTGGCAGCGTAGCAGGACCCAAAGACGAGGGCAGCCTCCTTGCGATGAAGATCGGCAATGACTGCCTCGGCTCGCTCAACGTGCTGGTTGTGACCAGCGATGTTTCGCGTGCCACCAGCTCCGGCACCATATTTCTCAAGAGTGACCTGCATGGCAGCAAGAACATCAGGGTGACGACTCATGTTCTGATAGTCGTTCGCACACCAGACGGTGATCTCCTGGCCCTCCTCCGACAGATGACCCCTCGGCGCCTTTCCAGCCAGACGATTGATGTTGTTAAAGTATCGGTAGGACTTGTCGGCATGCTTGGCCATGATCTGCTTGTGATAGAAGGCCTCGTAATCGAAGCCTGGCCCAGTCTTGGGCTGGGGAGTGGGTGGTATACCCAGACCAGATCCTGGCGTTCGTACCTGCTTCTTGATGCTCTGCTGTCGGTAAGGTGCTCGACCCTGAGCAACAAAGGCGGCTGCCTGATCGGCAGCGGCCGAGGCAGCTGCTGCTCGGGCATGAGGACACCTGGACACGTCTCCCATGCCAGCGGTGTGTACCCCCTCCTTTGCATGGATACGGTCGAGCTGGTCCTTGGGAGTGACGTCTCGTACGGAAGCCTCCTGATGGGCAGATCGGCTGACGAAGCGAGCCTGAGCAGGTGTGCTGTTGGCCATGGCCATCATGTGAGGGCAACCTCGGGCTGCGCCACCAGCGGCAATGGTGTGAGCCATGCCGGAACTGAGGAAGCTGTGAGGGCCAGTACCAAAGAGGTAAGACCCAGCAGCGCTGGTGGTGGGAGCGGCCGTCTTGAGGGATGCAGCATGAGGGCAACCAGCGGCGGCGGCCTCTTCCGCAACATCGGGTGTGGCAGTGGCCGTCTCAATTGCCTCCTTCATGACTGGGCACTCCTGCGCTCGTACGGCGAGGCGAGTGGGTCCACCGGGGAGGAAAGAGGTGTGAGACATCTTTCGCAGTTGGCCCGTTGGGGTCCTACCCAGGTAAGGGCAGGAGGACCTGAACTGCTTTAGGGCAGATAGAGAGCGGTCCATGTTGAATGCGTGGGTAGAGTGATGAAGGTGTGTGTGTTGTGAATCTCAGAGGTATCTCACCAACAGAGGGTGGATGGTGATGGGTAAGGAGGAGTCAGGACGACGAGGTGTGTGACCCTGAGTGGCTGGGGAAGAAGCCCTGGCTGACGTTCATCCAGGCATTGCAGGCAGGCGTGGCAGGGCGGCACAACTTGGCAGTGGGATCCGCCCTGCGCCTGACAAATGCCAATGACTTGCCCGGCCCGCCTTGAGTTGCCGCCACTGACGGACCTCGCTGCCTCACCGCGCGCGCCGCCTTTGATCCCCGGCCATCGCACCCCACCCTCCGCGGCTGCCCTCGCCTGGCAGACAGCCTCAACACGACGCCGCCGAGGCCCGCCTGACCACGGGAAGAAGGATAGCCCTCGCGAATCTCACACGACGTCTACATGAAGTACTCACACTGCAAGCTACTCTGACGTTGCAGTGTTGCAGCAGACGCTCTCCACACCATTCACTCCCGTGGTTGCGTGTGTCAAAATGCAGGTGGTTTTGGTGTGTGAGAGAGAAAGAATGAAGGAGAGTGCAATGTACACAAGAGACCCATAATGGGCAAGAGAATGGAAAGCCAGGTAGCATGGGAAACGGCTCGGGAGAGTAGCGAGCCATTGAGAGGACGCCTGCTCGCCCCTGCCCATCTACACAATGTCTGCCTCGAATCCCACTCGCTTTGACCCTCGCTCGTCACTCGGCCTCGCACAACACCAGCCTGACTGCTAAAGTACAGTCTCAATGATCATGTCGAACCCAACCGCTCCATCTAAGCACGGCCAGCAGCAATTCGGCGCTGGGCCAATTGACGCTTGTTGGCAGGGCGCACAAGGGCAGACGAGTCCGCCTTCGACACCTCGGCAGCGGGCTCCATCAGGTGGATCTCAATGTGGCAGGGGTGGCCCTGGTAAGGGTTGATACGACCGTGAGCACGGTAGGTACGACGGCGGGTCTTGGGGGCCTGGTTGATGTTGATGTTGCGGATGACAAGGTCCTCAGTCTCCAGACCCTTGCCCTCGGCATTGGCCTCGGCGTTCTTCAGCAGGCTCAGGACGAACTTGACCGACTTGACGGGCCATCGACCTATGACAGAAGTAGCCATTATGGTTGCTAGGTCAGCGCTTGCTCAAACGGCGAGGAGAGATCACAACTCCATCCTGCGCCCATCCCACTTTTCCTCTGCAAGTTCATGAACACCAGCCCATGCCAAAGTCCATACCCAGCCAGATCCCTAAGCCTCGACCGATGCGTCCTCTCCGCCCTTCTCTCCCTCCAGCTGAGAACTGCTGTCCTGCTACTACTCCCTCCATGTGCATGCTTCTACTCACCCTGGGTAGTCTTGAACTCTCCAGCCTGCTGTGTTCGGCCAACACCACCGTTGAACTTCCTGAAGGGAATGCACTGCTTTCGCTCGGTAACGTTGTTGAGGTAGATGTAAGCCTTGGACAGCTTCATGCCGTTGATGGCGGCAATGACCTCTGTAGGTTGAAAGGCAAAAAGGGTTGCGCATGTGAGTTGACGTACTCCCTCTGTAATGTGCTAGTCCCCCAAGCCCGACAACACTGCTTGGCCTGTCTGCCTTGATCCCACCATATTCCCCCTCTGCTTCGCCTCAACGTCGTTGTGTACCTCTCGTACATCTTCAACAGCCGCCTTGGCCATTAAAAGGAAGGCATGTCGGTTGCCAATTGGCCATTCGATGAGGCGCTTGACCCCTCACCGCCAACCCGGATTCACCGTGATCATCCACCTTGCTCTGCCTACTCTGCCTGCCCTGGACTCTTGGCTTCTCCAGTCTGGCGCGTCCAACCTCTCCTTATATGCCCTCGAGGCTCTGATGATCGGCAACACTAACCATGAGTGTTCTTGAAGTGCACTCGGAGGTACTCTCCGCGAGACTTGGAAGTCTTCTCGGGAACCTTGGAGTCGTCGAATGCGTAGCGGACCATTTCTGAGGGTGATCAAAGGTTGATGATGATGATCGGGGTCGTGTGAGTAGGAGATTTATGGAAGAAAGTGTACCCTTGGTTCTATACTTACTTGTTGAGGGGTGTGGGTTCGATGAGGGGGAAGGTCGTGGATGTGAAGTTCAAAATTCGGGTTGGCGCCCTGGCGCTGCACGAGTTCCGCAGCCATTCAAGCTCCGCCAGCCCGCCCGCAAAATCCACCCTGGGCCACACAAGAGGCGCCCGCGTGCGAGAGATTCTTCCTCCTGTTACCGTTCATCCTCCTCCCGCCATCCCCTCAAGTCACAATGTCTCGTAAGTATCATCAGCATCACACTCGGCAGTGATGACACTCGCTTCATCATACAGCTGCTTCAGGCAGATCGTCTGTCTGGAAGCTCTTTTCAAAAAGTCAATTCCGCTCACTCTGCTGTGATCCACCTTCGTCTTCTTCCCTTGCCCTCCTCGTAGACTGTAAGTTTGAGCACCCCCGTCATGGGTCTCTCGGTTTCTTGCCCCGCAAGAGGGCTGCCCGCCACCGTGGAAAGTGCAAGGCTTTCCCCAAGGACGACTCCAAGAAGCCTGTCCACCTCACTGCCATCATGGGTTACAAGGCTGGTATGACCCACGTCGTACGTGACCTTGACAAGCCCGGATCCAAGATGCACAAGAGGGAGGTTGTTGAGGCTGTGACCGTTGTTGAGACCCCACCCATGGTCGTCGTCGGTGTCGTCGGCTACGTCGAGACTCCCCGAGGACTGCGATCCCTGACCACCGTCTGGGCTGAGCACCTGTCGGACGAGATCAAGAGGCGGTTCTACAAGAACTGGTACCGATCCAAGAAGAAGGCCTTCACCAAGTACGCCAAGAAGCACTCGGAGAACGGCGGCCAGGGTATCGCTCGTGAGCTCGAGCGTATCCGCAAGTACTGCACTGTTGTTCGAGTCCTCGCCCACACCCAGATCCGAAAGACTGGTCTCAAGCAGAAGAAGGCTCACCTCATGGAGATCCAGGTCAACGGTGGATCGGTCGCTGACAAGGTCGACTTTGCCAAGAACCACTTCGAGAAGACTGTTGACGCTGCCTCCGTCTTCACTGCCGACGAGTGCATCGACGTCATCGGTGTCACCAAGGGTCACGGTTACGAGGGTACCACCGCTCGTTGGGGAACCAAGAAGCTGCCACGAAAGACCCACCGTGGTCTGCGTAAGATCGCCTGTATCGGAGCTTGGCACCCGGCCAACGTTCGTTACACTGTTCCCCGAGCTGGACAGGACGGTTACCACCACCGTACCGAGCTCAACAAGAAGATCTACCGAATTGGCAACGGATCTTCCGACACCTCGGGTTCCACCGACACCGACATCACCAAGAAGACCATCAACCCCATGGGTGGCTTCCCTCACTACGGTATCGTCAACAACGACTTCCTGATCCTCAAGGGATGTGTCGTTGGTACCAAGAAGCGTGTCCTTACCCTGCGAAAGTCGCTCTCTCCCCCCACCCACCGTGCTGCTCTCGAGAAGGCCTCTACCTCGCTCAAGTTCATCGACACCTCGTCGAAGTTCGGTCACGGTATCTTCCAGACCCGCGACGAGAAGTTCGCCTTCGAGGGTCCCAGGAAGATCAAGGTCCTCCCCACCACCACCACTGCTTAAGCGCGAGCAGCGATTGGGAAGGCTTGCATTTCACTCTGCCCCCTCATCACTTGTACCATCACACCCTCTTGAGCTATGCTGCTCATTCATCAATGAGATGCCCATATACAGAATTCGACATTGTGTGAGACTATGAACAGTGACGGCGGTGTATGTCTTGATGTGAGCCGTAACAGGTGACCTACATAAGTGACATTATCGATTCCTGGTCCCGCCGTATCCCGTCGAGGTTCGGAACGAAGATGAGGAAGCTTGTCTTGAGGATCCTGCCCCATTGTCGTCATAGCCATAGCCATTGCCTCCGTATCCACCTCCTCCACCTCCTGTCCAGCCAGCCCCTAGTCCTCCGTTGCCTGCATATGGATCATAGCCTCTATACCTTCTATCCTCATTACCCGCTCTACTCCGGTTGGCCAGCAAAGACGCTGCAGTTGCTGTTGCAATACCTGTCCAGAAGCCAGGACGCCATGATGTGGAACCCGAAGCATCGGTACTGCTAGATGCCGATGGCTCGTGCTTGGTATAGGGAGGTGGGGGCATACTACCCCCTCCGCCGCCTCCGCCTGGCCACCATCCTCCACCGCCTCCGCCACCTCCTCCGCCCCCGCCACCCCATGGTCTCGCTCCAGGGGCGCCACCGATGGGACCAACTGGCCTGCCTCTATTCGACCCTAGAAGAGAGGCAATGAACCCCCACACGATGTAACCCAGAATGGCCAGAAATACCATGGGGAAAATCTTGTCTAGCATGTCTTGGAAGGTCAGTCCTCGAGCTCGCCTACCCTTGGTGTATCTTGGGTCATCATCCTCCGAGCTGAAAGCCTTTGAAGCCGGTAGAAGCTGATAGGTCAGAGCGCAAGAGCCTTTGAGGACGTATGGGTCGTTTGGCGCCTCATACCCTTCGCATGAGACTTCCACCCGGCCCATGCGTATGGAAGGTGGAAGGTCTGCTTCGCAACGCCACTGCTCGTCTCCTAAGCTTTGACAGGAGATAACGTCTGGTGTGTACCGAGAGCATTCTCTGCCCTTGCAGGTTAGCTGAGGAAGGGGTGAGGTACGCCGGTAGGCAGTCTTCTTGCCTGCGTAGAAGGTGAGAGTCTTGATGCTGCTCATGCGCACGCGTTGACCTTGGCCATAGTGAGACTCTGAACCGCCAAAGTCGTACGCAAGGGCCGATGATGCAAGTAGACTTGCGAGCAGTACTACAGCGAGCTTTGTGAGTCTATTGCTGGCCATCTTGGCACAACTAGCGAGGTCAGAGAGGCAAGACGTAGCATTGCGAGGCCCGGGCTTTATGAACTTTTTGCGGTGCGGACGTGGAGAGCTGAGCGGAGCTGGGCCGCGGCAAGCGAGGTGTTGGTCTGAAGAAGGAACGGACGAACATCTTTGCCATTGCTACTGTGATCCATTCCTTCGTCCTATTCGTCCTAGCTTGTCATCCTTTCCCTCTCTACCTCCCCATCAGCTGGAGTCACCATGGCGACGCCTTCATCGTCGTCTGGCGATCCACTGGCTCTCCCCACGCTCACTCACCTCCTCGTACTCGGCACCTCGTCCTCTGCTGCAGACTTGTCCACCTCTGAATCACAGCTATCCTCCTACGAAGCTCACTTTCACGCTCATCCACAGCCTCAGACGCGCCCATGGACAGCTTATGCTGAGATCGCAATGCAGTCAGGAGATCAACAGGGTCTCCTCGCGAGCCTACTGCCTTCTACGCATCAGACGGATGCTGCTATGACAGCCATTCGCACCCTCGCAATCATCAGACTGAAGCATGCAATCGAAAAGTATTGGAGAGCAGCCAGAGTCATCAGGAGTACGAACAAGGCAGGAGCAGCTACCTCTACTCCAGTCAAGATCAGCGACGAGGACAAGAAAGCTCTGCAGTCTTTGCTGCTCCAGCGTGTTCTGTACGAGGAGAACCGAGCAATTGCCTTGCAGGCTACCATCTGTATCTCGCGCATTGCTCGAACCGACTTCCCCAATCAATGGCCAGACTTGCTCGACAATTCTTTGCAGGCGCTCAACACTGCTGCTACGAGTGTTATTGGAGGGACGGTGACGGGTAGAGAGCTTGAAGTCAACGCCTTGATCATGCTTAGGAGCGCAGAGGTCGTCAAGAGGTCTGTCAAGGAGCTGAATGCTGTCAAGATGCTGGCAGGAAAGATGAGAATGGCAGAGGTGAGTGGTTGCTGATAGCAAGGAGATGTAGTGACCGTCCTGCTGACCTAGACAATCCGACTCTCGACAGCTTGCAAAGGTACTGCTCCCCTCGCTACTCTCATTTTTCCCTTCCCTCTTCTCAGCAACCTTTCCTACGTCGACTTCGCCCGATGCCATCTACGCCTCGGCGACATCGAAGCCATCTACAATCATAGCATCTCAGATTCGCGTATGCCATCTGCTCTTCAAGATGATGAGCTCCCTGGCCATCGCAGACGTCGGTACTCTCTCCAGCCGGACCACGAACGGTGGACAGAATGAGTCAAATTTGTCTTACGACTGGTTCAAGTCCACGGGAGGCTATTTGGACCACGTCTTCTCCGTACGCTCTTCCCTTCTCGACGTTTTGGGCTCTTCTTCCCTCGACTCTTCGCTCAAGCGACCCCTCCATACCTTGGCTCAGAATATGACCAAACATCTGTCCGCTTTTGGCAAGCTGTACCTAGGCTTGCTAGACAAAGACAAGTCTCGTGTGACGTCTTGGGCAGGGTGGTCAGACATCATTGCATGGTATTGGACGAAGACGGGACAGGCGCCGGCCAGCGCAAAGGAGAAGTCTCGAGATATAGGGGAAGAGGCTCTCATGCCCTTCCCTCCTACGCTAGTCATCCACACACTTCTGCTCCTCCGACGCTCCCTCGAGGCATGGCACTTTGGCAAGAATGCTCCTGCTCCGTTTGACAGCGACGACTTCGCAGTCTCTACTGCGCAGATCGTCGTCGACTACTTCTTGCCCTTTGAGCCCTCAGCCCTCGAGAGATGGGAATCAGATCCAGAGCAATGGACCGTGGAGGAAGAGCAAGCTCAGACAGACTACACCAGCGAGGTACGACCCTGTGCAGAAATGCTGCTGATGGTGCTTGCAAAAGAGTCCAAGGGCAGGAGGGTCGGCAGGGCCGTATGGCATCAATTCCTCCAGAGCTCCAATCTCGATGTTCAAGACTTGACGCAGGTCGTTCGAAGAGACGCAGTGTACACTGCTTTGGGAAGGCTGCGAGACTACCTGCCAGCTACAGAGCAGGAGGGAGAGGACGAAGATTCGGAACGCCACAAGGATGATCGCATCGACATCAGTAAGGCCTTCGTCGATAGACTCTTGCCCGAAGCGGCCCAAATGCCTCCTGCTGTCTCACCTTCTTGGGTTCTGATTCGACGACGAGTCTCTTGGCTGCTTTACGAGTACTCCGAGAAACTCAGCCCATCCTCTCGAGACGGAGTCTACAGGCTTCTGACACTCTTGCTGGATCCCGAATCTCACTTGGGCGGAGACATTGCGGTCCGTCTCTCGGCTGCTCGGACCCTTGGGGCTCTTGTAGATGACATTGCATTCGATGCAGAGGTCTTCCAGCCCTACTTGGAGTCTGCTATACGCTCGCTGGCAGAGTTGGCTACGAATGATGAACTGGCTTTGATGGACTCCATTGCTCTCTCCACGAGGTCACTCTCGATCCTCATCGAGAGGTCGGGACCTCGCGTGGCACCCCTGGTCCCAACCCTCGTCGAACTGGCTCCAGCTCTGTGGGCCAAAGAGGCCAACGACGAATGCAAGACGCGACCGGCTGTCCTATCCTTTGTCAAGTCGCTCTTGCGAGCTACAGAATCTACCTCAGCTAGCGACCCAGCTCTGTCTGCCAAGCTCCAGTCACTGGTCGCACCCTTGGTGACTGGATGTCTGCAACCAGGCTTGGCTCCACTCTTGGCACCTGATGCCCTCCTCCTCTGGCATCGCGCTGTACGATGTGCTGCAGCCATGCAGGGAGACCTCTTCAATCTGCTGGCTGTCGCGCTGGACGTCGAAGGCAGGCCAGGGACGTTGGGCCCACTTACTGAATTGCCAGACTATGCTCCGGACATGTGTCGTGTGGTAGAGGAGTATGCTCTCTGGCACGAACCCACTGGCGGCGCTGGAAGCGGAGGCATTGCTCGAGAGGTAGTACGAGTGTACGGCCAGGCACTCTTCACCTCCTTCTCCAAGGTACTCAAAGAAGACCCTATGGTGCTCTTCCCCGTACAGACTATAGACGTCATCATTCAAGGTGTGCTTGCAGGCGATCGTATGGAGGCTACGGGCAGTATGCAGTCACAGGGTGGGTCGGGCCTTGAGGGTCCGACCAGGACCTACAACGGGATGAATCTCCTCGCACAGACGATGAGTCAGACTGGACTCTTTGAGGCCGTCGTCAGGGGAGCCATCCTCCTCAAGGTGAGTAGTTGAGAAACTGGCTCGAGCAAGCTACCAGGTGTCGCTAAATGACCGTACTAATTCTACCCGCTTTGCACACACAGGAATCGACATCTCCTTGCAGCTACTACATCTCCCTCCTGTCTCGTCTGGCAATCTCCTTCCCACCAGGTACATTCGTACCACTGCTGCGATCGACCCTTGCAGCCATCCGTGCCTCTCCACAGGCAACCTCCGACCCCGACAGCGCCATCGACTCGAGCCTCCTCTCGGCCTTGCCCTCGACCCTCTTGAACCTCTTCTCTGCAAAGTTCGAAGTCACTGCCTCCGCTCGCAGGAGGAAGCTCATCGCTCTCGGGATGTGTGCCATCCTAGCCGGCTCTGAGCCCACGTCTGACGCAGAGGAGCGAGCCTTGGACCGAGAAGCCTACGGGAAGATCCAGGAGTGGGTAGGCACCTGGCTCGACGCTCTTGCCGACATCAGGGAGAAGGAAGGTGGGCCCACCCCACAGATCCTGTCCAGTGGTGGAGGATCTCCCTCCCTCGGTGCGTCCCTCCTAGAGGATGACATTGGAGATGATGACGAGGGTGGCTGGTTGGAAGACGTCAGTCCTGGATCGGCTAGGGGACGGGCCATCAGCGAGGGCGATCTGGCGCTGGAGATGAAGCTCAAGAGGACCGTAAAGAGCGCACTGGAGATTGCGTCCGCCGCCGCGCCACAGGTCATGCAGCAGGTCTGGGGAGGTATGGACCCGATGGTCCTCGATCTGCTAAACAAGGAGCTCGAGTGAGAGGGGAGGGGGGGGGGGGAGAGCTGCGCAGAGGACCTTTGAACAGGCAGGCAGGCAGGCAGGCAGGCAGGCAGATCGTCAGAGAGAATCAGCGAAGGCCTGGTGCCAGAAAGAAGAGCAGAACACACATCGATACCTTTTTGTCACTCTCACGGAAACGTCATCGCGAGGACGTTCCTCCTCTTCGCCCTTGGCAATCAAACACACTTAGAGTGTCTCAGACGGGCTGATGTTTGAACGACGGCAAAGTGAAGGAAGAGAGTGCAAGCGAGATCTGAATTGGTATTGGAAGTGGCACAGGGGCTTAAAAGCCCTTTCAAAGGATATGGATAGGGTCATTGATCGAAGGATGCTTGGCGAAAATGGGTATAATGCATGTGTGATGTGCAATGCGGTGCAGGAAAGTAACAGCAGCAGTAGCAGCAGCAGCGTTCTAGGCTCGTAGTGGAAAGAGAGCAAAATGGAAATTCCAATCTCACGCCTTCCTTGTGCTTCTTCCACTCCTCGTCACCCTCGCAACAGGCGCCGGCAGCTCTTCCTGCTCTGAAGCAAGAACAGTCGCAGCAGCCTTGCGGCGCGTAGTGCGGGTGGCGGTGGCCGCTGCCGGCTCCGCGTCCCCAGTAGCGGGCTCTTTACGGTGACCAGCCCCTCCCGCTGCGGCTCGTCGGGTAGTGCGAGCCGAGGGCTTCACAGGCGAGGATTGGACCTCCTTAGCCGCTGCTGCTGGCGCTGGCGCTGGAGCTCGCTTCTTGACTGGCGAGGAGCGGGTACTGCGTCGAAGTGCTCGCTCGGCTTCTTGATTGTTGTCGTCTTCGTCTTCGTTGTCGTCATGGTCATTCTGATCGTCTTCATTGTCGGATTCGTGTCTGCTTCTCCCTCTGGTAGAGGTGGTAGTAGACTTGGGCTTCTGAGCTCGGGTAGAGCGAGCTGGAGTGGGAGCAGCAGCAGCAGCCGGAGGGGCCGGAGCTACCTCGCGAGCACCCCTACGACTCCTGGTGCTCACAGGCAGAGCTGGCTCTGAGGCAGGTAGCTGGTGTTGAGGATCCACCTCGTCCTCTTCTGCAGCTTCGCTTCGCTGTTTCCTGCCGGCAGCGCCTCTTGTACTCGTCTTCCTGGTGACGGGCTTGACGGGCGAGGAAGCTACCTCTTCTGCAGCAGGCCTGCTGCTCTCTGCTCGTCGCGCTCCATGACGAACTGGTCTCGCACTTGTCGCCTCCTCGTCGTCACCAGCTTGTGGCTGGGCCGGAACGTCGGCAGCGCGGCGAGTACTCCTGGCACGGGTCGGCTTGGCTGGAGAAGCAGTGACCTCCTGCTCTGCTTGAGTGCTGGTGTTCTCTTCCTCGCCGGGAGCGCTATCGGCAGCAAATTGAGCCTTTCCTGCGCGAGCAGTAGTTCGCGTGTTGGCCGTCGTAGCAGGAGTCAAGGCTTGACGGCCTCGACTTGAAAGGTTCCTCTTGAGCACTTCTGCAGCAGCCAGCGGTTTGGTGCCTGTCTCCTGCCTGCTTACTCGCACAGCTCGACTCTTTGATGGGGATCCGGCAGGCGTAGAGGGAGCAAGAGGACCTTGCGTAAGGCTGCTCTGCTGAGCCGGGGCTTCAGGTTGCTGGACTTCTGCTTCAGTCTCAGGCTCGGCACTCAAGGGCTCCTCAGGAATGACTTGTGGCAGATCAACGTCTCCCAAGGAGGTTTCGACGTCGAAAGCTCCCAGGTCGATGCTAGGACTGAAATTCCTGCTCCGTCTCCTTCCACCACGGCATCCTCTGCGCGTCTTCTTGTAGCTTGGAGTTTCGTCACCAAGCACAACGTCGTTGTCATCGCCGCCGCCGAGAAGGGAAGAGGGACTTTGCTGCGCGTTTCCTCTGCGCATCGAGGCTGCTTGAGAGGGAGACGCGACATCCTGTACGTGCACGAGCGATGACGATGCATCGGTGGGGATCTCGATGACAGCAGCGGCTTGCTGGGCGCTTTCGGTGGGTGTAAGGCGAGCTACTCGGGACGCGGCGCTAACCAAGGTTCTCTGAGCTGCAGGGGTAGCCATCAGCAAGGCAAGTGCCTCTCCGTCAAAGAAGCCCTCTCCGCCAGTCTCATCAGCACGGCTGAGGACGGACTCGTGCTCTGCAAAGAGATATCTCAGAGCTCTGAGCTGGGGATCGGTATCGGTTTCCTCCTTCGGTAGAGCAAACACGTGGCGCAGGAAGGCCATGTCAGGCGTGGCGCCTCCCTGTGGTGACACAGAGCGCAACCCTTCCATCGTCGGAGTACCTGGCGCAAGAATCAAGCTACTTCTCTTGGAAGTTCTAGCTCGCTGCAGAAGCATCGGCTCCTGACGACCGAGCATGAGTGACCGGAGACCACCATTGGCGGTCGATGCGCCAGCAGCATGCTGAGAAGCGTCACCGCTATCAGACCCAATCGCCGGGCTAGTAGCCTTCGACTTGTTGGACAGAAGGTACCTCAGAGCCTCTCTTGCCGGTCCCTTGAGATTTTCGCAGGAAGCGACAGTCAACATCGACTGATATCCGACGTCCGGAGAAGCAGAGCCAGACGAGCTTGCTTCGTACGCACTGTCGACTGAGCTTGCGCTGCCTTGAGCCTTTGCGAACATCTCGTCAACCTTGCCGACGACGTCTTCCGCCTCACTCGACGTCTGGCCTCGTGGGAAGATGCCCAGGCCGAAGAGACTTCGACGGCGACCAACGAACGCAGGCATGGAGAGACGTTTGGAAGAGCGAGACGTCGGCCGAGACAGCGACGGAACCATGATGCTTGGCTGGTGTTCCTGAGTCTGCTCAGACTCTTCAGAGACAGCGTTTGAGGAATCTTCGACACTTGCGATCGCCGCTGGGTTGACAGCGAGTGGCTCCTCGTCGCGAGCGGACTGCGATTCAGACGGTAGCTCATAGACCGGGTGGGCTGGCTCATGCTCCTCTTCGCCTTGCTCGGCCTGCTCGTTGTCACCGTAATCCTCGTCTCCTTCTTCAACTAGGCTCAGGCTCTTGTCGACTTCGTCTTCGTCGTCTTCGTCGTCTTCGTAGTCGACTTCCTCTTCTCGGGATGCAAGCGGGGACGATGGGCGCCCCTGTTCCTCAGATTTCGCTACGGCGAGGAACGAGTCTGACTGAGAAGCAGCCATCCGCTCTACCAGTGCCGCGCTAGATCTGAGCAGGGTCTTTGTCCTCAGACTGACCTTGCGCCTGGATGAAATGTGGAAAGAGGGTGACCCTAGTCGACCGGGAGATGACAGGCTCCGTGGCAAGCGAGGACTGAGGATGTCGGACTGATCCGCCTCCTGCTCTTCCTCTGAGTCGTCGACCTCTTCTTCTGCCACTGCCTCCCCATGCTCTTGCTCTTCCTTCGAGATTCGCTCCGGAGTGCTAGGCTGATCTTGGTCAGCTTCGTTCTGCCTTTCGGCGCCGTAAAAGCCTTGCGGTGATGAGAAAGGCCACGCGCGACCGAGGAAACTCGATCGCCTTCGCTCCTTCTTCGCAGCGACTTCGTCCGGTGACTGGGGTGTGTCCCTGGCATAGAAAGCGTCGTTGGCGGCTCCTGAGCTTTCTACCTCCCCCTTTTGTTCGATGGCATCCTCCTCGTCATCTTCATCGATGACCACAAGCTCTTCTTGCACCCCGTCCTCTTCCCCGTAGCCTGCAATCTCCTGACCAACCGATATCAGACCCAGACTCTTCTCCATCGATTTTAGACTATCTTCTGTCAGCATGACAGGCTCGCCAGAGCCGAACATGTGACGTTGCAGAGGAGAGCCTGAATCCAGCGAAAGGTTTGTCAACGACGGTCTAGGTGTCAGCTGTACTAGGGTTGTGCGTGGTTGTGAGAAGCTAGTGAGGCCTTGCGAATCTGGAGCTGCATCCAAAGCATCAAGCCGAGCAAAAGTCTCCCTCGCTTTGCTGGGTGTTTCAACATCTGCGGCCCTAACCAGACTGGTCCTGACCTTCCTACGCTTGCCATCCGGCGTTGCCAGGCCTTGCAATGATTGCCGACCCTTTTCTGCTGGGCTCACGGGTACATAGACGGACTGTAGCTGGGACGTCGAAGCTGCACTGGTGTCGTAGGCAGCGTAGCTGAAGCGGAAGCGGTATTTGCTGAGCTCAATGAGATCTCCTGAAGTCAGGAACACTGAGACCGGCTCGTCCGAGTCAGGTAGGGGAAGGATATGGCTGCCGTTAATTGTGACGTGGTTGGTACCTAGTAGCTCGAGCTGAGCCTACAAAGGAAATAGAAGGTCCAATCGTGGTGAGCTGAATGCAATGAGGTGCTCCTACTTCTTGCTTGCCCTCCGTCCGCGCTTACCTTTCCCGGTCTGAGGAAGTGAATTCGGCAAGCGTGGCGAGACACGTTCAGCTCGCAAAGGCGAACATCATTGTCGGTGGACCTAGATTAGCAGAAGCCAGTGAGCGAACAGACAAGCATCAGTACGCCTTGAACAGAAAGCAGGAGCTGCATGATCCCACTCACCTTCCAATGGTGCAATCGCGTTCTAGTAGGTTTAGCCCCGACTTGACTTTCCCGCTCTTGCCCATCACTTCCAATCTTCCCCAAATAGATGGCTCTGAGTGATTATTCGTGTCATCTCGTGTTCGTGACGGAGAGTCTCCCTCTTCCGAGAGAAGAGCTGGTCTCTTCGTCGGTGAGAGACCGAGGCTGTTTCGTATCGACTTGAACATGATGAGATGGCGATGTGATAGAGGCGTCCTGACAGTGTGGCATCCAACGGTAGGAGTGTCCGGCGAATACGAATGGGAATGACGACGAACTTCTTGCCTGTGCCTCGATAGCGCCTTGATCCACTATGGTGTCTCGAGTCGGCGGGGATGACCGTAGATGGTCTTGAGTATCTTGACAGGAAGGAGTGTGGTGCGCTCTCTGGATGTCTGGATTTAGAAGTGTTGCTCTTTTGTCTCGCTTGGCTGGTAAACATGCCAAGTGTGCATCTTTCCGCCTCGCGTCAACCCCGAATCCAACTCCGCGCATCCGTCTCGGCTTCGCGGCTGCGCGCGTGAGCACCCAGCCTGGCGGGAATGTCAATGGCCGGAACGGAAGGGCGCGGCACAATGAGGCGCTACCGATCAGGGCCGGAGATGGCTGGTCAGGAACCTTGTGCCTGAGCGAGATTGACGGGGCCGACATCGAAATGAATTAGAAGGTCGAGCATAGATATCCAAAAGATGTCGTTCTTGCTGTCTTCGTTCCTCTCCTATCTTGCGGCCGAAGTCAGTGTCATATGGCCTCCCATGCCTCTTTGCGGCGGTCTCGCCATTGTGTAAAGAGACACGACTCTTTCGACCTCGGCTCGTTCTACACCCTCTATGAAGACTTGCCTGCTGAGGAAGAGCGGGAGAATACGGAAGATGGTCACCGCCCGATGGCAAGGGACACAGTCCTTGACGAAGGTCCCTGGCTGTTAGTCTCCCAGGAGGCAACTGTTCAAGAAACGAGTCCTTTTGTACACAATCATGAAGCGTCTGCCTTGTGTGACTCTGGGGTTGGGACAAGCAGCACACTCTATGAGACTTCATCAAAGCCCCAGGGGTCCCAAGAAACTTTGCAACAATCTGGTCGCACAGCTGCTAAAGATAAGTCCTCAGATAGGCTCAGTCCATCAAATCTGCCTCCTGCCGCACGGCACCCTAACGACACGAATGGGCTACAGATCCGGCCTGTGTTGGCTCTTCCAACTGTCACACGCAGTGAGTCTCGCTTCTCTGATCTCGTTCAAGAGCCGAAAGCACTGCTGCCCCATATCGCGAGAGAGCCGACTTGGCATAGATACTTGACTATACTAGGGAGCTTTCTAGCATGTGCTGCATCACTCGGACTGCTGAGCGCGACGGCAGCCTTTCAGGTGAGCATGGGCGAGTCGTGAGTGCTGCTGCCTTCGTTCAAATCGCTCTGACCCTGGCCATCGCTAGGCATACGACGCGAACCGCTACCCCACTCTGTCGCCGTCCCAGATACGTTGGCTCGGGACCTGTCAAGTCTTCTTCTTCCTCTTCGGCGGCATTCTAGCCGGGCCTCTCACAGATCGCTTCGGACCGCAGCTGTTGCTAGTGACAGGAGCCTTCCTCTCTTCACTGGGATGCGCGGCCAGCTCTTTTGCAGGGCAATTCTGGTTCTTTCTGGGGACCCAAGGCGTCTTGCTCGGTATGGGGGCGTCTTTGGGCTTTACACCAGCCATTGCTTGCATCATGCAGTGCATCGGTAGCAGGCGAGCCACTTGTGTGGGTGTGGCTCTCAGTGGTGCATCTGCTGGGGCTATACTCTGGCCCGTGGTGGTGAGGATCATAGCTGAAACGAAGGCCTGGAAGATAGTATGGCTTGCGCTGGCTGTTTCTCAGCTGCTGCTACTGAGCGTGGCCGCTCTGCTCGTTCGACAACCTTCGATACTGCTTTCTTCAGCATCTCAAGCTCGTCAAGATTACTCACCTCTCGTGCGAAGCTCGTCAGAGCGTAGTCGCCCTTTTCTCAATCTTGCAGTCTTCAGCCTTCCCTCTTACGCGCTCAGTATCGCAGGTCATTTCTTCATCTGGGTCGGCTTCCTCTACCTCTTCTTCTACTTGCCTGAATGGACAAATCTCTCTGGGATCTCTGTGGCGGTACAAATTCACATGCCTAGCATCATCAGCGGCAGTGCTTTCGTCGGCAATCTCTTACTTCCCTTTCTAGCTGATGTCACTGGGAGATACGAGATAATGGTGCTGTGCGCCTTCAGCGGGAGCGTTTCTCTGCTCGGGTCAATCCTCGTGCGCAATCCCACAGCTCTCCTTCTCGTCGCCGGTATCTATGGCTTTACCACGGGAGGTGCGATTGCTCTGCAAGCACCTGTACTGGTAGAGGCGATCGACGAGCCCGAGGCGTTCGGTACTGTCCTGGGACAGGGCTTGGCAGCGATCGCTCCTGCTGCTCTGATCGGACCGCCGCTGTATGGGCTCATCCTGAGGGCGCCAGAGGGCGGTCTGGCGTGCGCCCAGGTCGTTGCGGGCTTTTGTATGGTTATTGGAGGCATTCTTCTAGTAAGTGGACCACATGGGAGCCGAAGATTCAGCTGCTGACTGACTTTCAGCCTACCTGAACAGATTTACGCTAGACTCTGCTTGGGTCGGACCTTCTCCCACGGGTAAAACCATCTCATCTCGCACCATCATCAAACATGTCACCTGTCACGCTTCAATCTATCTTCGTTCGGATCGCTATAATGCTATGTTATTGTCTCGAGTGTGTAATACAATGCCATCGTTACTACTCACTCCGTCCTTCCTCAGCACTACCTCCCTCCGCTTCTTACAGCACACTGCTTCCCCACACGCTTTTCTCGAATTTTTCCGGATTCCTGCCCGAATCCAGCAGCCTGAGCAGGAAGAGCTCATCCTCGGTAGCAGTAGCAGCGGTGGTCCCCTTTCCTGCAACGGCCCCGAATGGAGATGAACTCATGGCCTGCTCGGCAATGGAGTTGCCGCCGTTCCAGTTGCGACCTTCCTGGCGCCTCAGCTCGTACAGCGCCCTGAGCTCTGGCTCTGTCCACGCATCCGGCACGTCCACTAGTGACCAGTTGCAAGCTCTGACGTGCTCGACATGGAGTGGGTGGATATCTGTGTATGCATGAAGCGCAGTCTCGTCGAGTTGACTGCGAACGCTGCCAGACGACGAGCCCTTTGCCAGCTGCTTCTGCTGCTGGTGATTAAAAACTGCTTTCACTTCATTCGGCACCGCGAACGAAGGATTGCTGTGGGAGACAGCAGACAGGATGGCGCCCGACTGCAGGCCTTCTCCTGCAATGAACTGGATCAGACTCCGCACCGGGGCTAGCTCGTAAGACTGGACCGTCGCATAGTCTGCGGTACGGTAACGGCTGGGTAGGTATAGGGATTGCAAGTGATCCATAGCCAGTAGAGTTGGCACTGCTTTTTGCCGACTGATGGAAGTCAGGAAGAGATCGAAGATGCGCTGAGAAGCCAGGGGGGTCACTTTCTGTGACGTCGCAAGCTTCAAGAGCTGCTCGAGTGTCGCAGTCGAGGAGACCGAGATATCTCTGTCAAATGTGACCTGCGACGACTCCTTGCCAGCGTCTACCTTCATCTTCTTCAGTACTTCTTGGTTGACACTAAGCACAGAGCTGAAGAACTTCTGCACTGCTTCCGGCTGGAGGTATGCCTGCTCCTCTGCCGAATACTCGAAGGCAGAGGTGGAGTTGATGAAGGTCACAAGCTGGGGAATGTAGAGTACCAGCCAGTCCGATGCTAATGCGTACGAGACCGCTTGCAGCATCAGATGAGACTTGCCGCCGGAAAGCGGGCCGGTGAGTGCAAGCTTCTTGCTGGAGGATGCCGATGCTGAACTGGCAAGCTGAGAATAAAGGTCCAGCGTAGCGGCCCTGACAAGAGACGATGGCCTGACATGCGAGCCGAGGGCGTTCTTGACCTTCTTCTCTACGCCGAACTTCTCGAAAGCATCGAGATCCCGTCTGCTGAATGCCATGATCTGGTTCAGACTCTTCTTGTTGGCATCCTCTGGTGTCAGGGTTGGCAATGATCTCATATCCGCCGGAGGCCTATAGAAAGGCGTTGTGAGGGCAACATTGGACGATGAAGCGGCATCACCGCCGCTTCTCCTCTTTGAGCCTGTTGATCTGGGTCCAGAAGAAGAGTTCTTCTTGAGAGCGGTCCTCTTCTTCTGCAGAGGCTTAGCAGGTGCTTTGGCCGCGGCGGAGGGCGTCGACGCAAATGAGCGAACGAGCGATGACGAAGCCAATGAGGTGGTGGCATGAGCATTTAACACGCTGGCTCGCACTGAGCGGCTGAGGTGGGGTAGAGGTGACGCCATGGTAATGGGAGGTGGTAAGCAATCGGGTAGGGCGAGAAGGTAAGAAGAAGCGGAAGGGCCCACTTTCTGACAATTGTTCGGAGCCGGCGCGACGCCCCGCGAGCAGTCGTGGCCCTGCCTGGTCCGTTCACCACTCACTCAGTCCTTCCTAGCCTCTTCCCCAAGGCTCGTATCGCCATCTTTCGCTCCACTGTACATCTCCCATCATGTTTATGTCAAGGTCAGAGTATGGTGAGTAGCTCAACCGTCTTGCCGTGGTGATTTGAGCTTCTGCTGACGAGCGCTCGCCTGCCCTCGTACAGACCGCGGAGTCAATACCTTCTCCCCGGAGGGTCGTCTCTTCCAGGTCGAGTACGCCATTGAGGCTATCAAGCTCGGATCCACTACCGTGGGCATCAGGACAGATGAAGGAGTCGTCATCGGTGTGGAGAAGCGAGTCCAATCGTCGCTGCTGGAGTCCGATTCCATCGAGAAGATCATGGAGATCGACTCTCACATTGGATGTGCAATGAGTGGACTCGTAGCCGACGCCAGGACGATGATCGAGCATGCTAGGGTCACAGCGCAGAACCATGCTTTCACATACGACGAGGACATTCAAGTCTCAAGTGTGACACAAGCTGTGTGTGACCTGGCGCTGAGGTTCGGAGAGAGTATCTCGGGAGAGGAGGCAATGATGGTGAGTGCGAGGCTACGAGCAAAGCGCAAAGGACAGGGGGGCCCGATCTTGACGAATCTCACGACCTTGCCATTTCGTCCTTTCTACAGTCACGACCTTTCGGTGTTGCGCTGCTGATTGCAGGCTACGATGACAAAAAGGGACCACAGCTGTGAGTAGACGCAGAGTCAGAGCAGAGCTTTCAGATGCCAGCCATTGACGTTCCTGTCGCCCTCTCACACACTGCTTGATCATCCCAGGTACCATGCTGACCCATCGGGAACATCGATTCAATACAAGGCAAAGGCAATTGGAAGTGGTCAGGAGGGAGCTCAAGGAGAATTGCAGGACAAGTACAAGGACGTGAGTCAGCATTCGACGGGCGAATGCTCTATGAGAGCACAGTGACTGATCAAATCCTTCTCCGTGAATGCTATTCTCGCAGAATATGACATTGCAAGAAGCTTCCATTCTCACCCTGAACGTGCTCAAGCAAGTGATGGAGGAGAAGCTGGACGAGAAGAATGTGCAACTAGCCGTGGTGCTCCCGAGAACGCCAGAGACATCTTCGGACGGTAGCAAGATTGGATCGGGTGGAACTGGATCGCGACCCAGGATGAAGGGGGGCTTCCGCATCCTGAATGAGGATGAAGTGAAAGCGCTGGTGGCTCAGATGTAAAGAGATGTGGTAGACTCAGACCATCTCCCAATGCTATGAACTCAGAGAAAGCAGATTGGCCATTCGATTGATGAAGGTCAATCCGGATATGGCTCGAGCAAAAAGACCGCAAATTGTGGCAGAGTGTGGATCACATCGTGATGCCCGCTGAGCTGGGCCCATCTGCGGCCCAAAGCCTTCCTCCCAGGCAGGCTGCCCGCTATGCACTGCCAGCGCCCGACGAACGAGATCCTTGCCTGATGATCGTGATGAAGAATGGAACACCTGCCATCGCGAAGGTCCTGAGATCTAGCAACCCTCGACATATTCTCATATAGCTGTGCCGGCCTGTACGATGACGCGCCAGGGAGAGGGGTCTGACGGAAGGAGAGGCGGTGGCCCAAGCGTCGTGCGGCAATGAGAGCAACACAACTTTGAGAAAGAGTAGACTTGTCTTTTTTCTTCCTTCTCCCTTCACAGCCTTCCCTAGCTCTGCTTCCCTCCACTCCTCTGTCGTACTAGTGTCGGATGTAGAGCCACAATGGACCCACTCGTTGCTCTCCCTCACGAGCTCGTCCTGCGGATCCTCACCTACCTCGACCTGCCTGCCCTCACCAAAGTAGAACTCTTGTCGCGCACTTGGAATGCCCTTTCGAAGTTTCACAGCCGACTGCTATGGGCAGCTCAAGCACAAGCGATGGACGATGAGAAGATGAGAGTCACAGGTCTTGAGGCAAGGCAAGTGGGTGTTACTGATGCGGATCTCTCGGCCGCCATTGATCAGAAAGCTTGCGCCATGCGCGATACTTGGACTGGGATTGGCGATTGGAAAGAGTACTGTGAGTAGGGAGGAGGAGAATTTCTGCTTGAGCACTCCCCTAATCTCGTCGCCGTTATTTTATGCAGGCAAGCGCCAGTATCTGATCACATCCAATTTGGCTAGAGAACACCCTAGCTTCGTGTCCCAGGAATTCAGAACCGTCGATGCCTGGCGCCTGAGAGTAGACTACGAGGCTCGCCTGCTAATTGTCACCAGCATTCGAGGCGGGCTCTTCGTCTACGATCTCGACAGCTCTCCTTCCACTCCCGAGCTACTCTGGAGCAGGAATGGTGAAGAGATCGGACCCTATGCCCATCTCGAGTACAGTAAGGGCACACTGGCCACGAATCCTTCTGTGGAGGGTACTATTGAGATATGGCGCAGAACCGAGCTTATCGGGGCAGAGAAGCTTCGAGCTCTTGGGCACAGTATCAATGACCCAGATTCCGGGAGAAGCACAGGTGCCAGAGACACTAAGCAAGCACGAATAAGTCCAGGCACATTCACTCGGCTTGGACGCCTTCCGCACGATAATTCAGTCCGAGGCTTTCACTTGCGGTACCATACTCTCTGCGTCGTTTCCGAAATGAGACGGGCTTGGGTATGGGACCTCTCGACTGATGATCCTGCTCTTGTTCGCGAGCTCGAGATCGAAGAAGGCGCCCAAGGTCACCTGGAGCAAGACGACGATGTTGTGATGTTCGCAATGACAGACGGCTATCACATCTTCAACAAGGCTACTGGGCAAATGCTAGGCAAGATTCGATACATGCCTGATTTGACAGCGAGAAACTTCTCTCATCTCAACAATCCGCCGCGCTTCAATGCGTGGCCTCACCAACGTGAGACTCGGAAGAAGAAAGATACCCCCATACCGCTCGACGATCGACACATCTCCCTCGAGCTGAAGCCAGGCACAAGCAGCGACGAGTCGCATCTCTGGGCAGAGAGTTTGGGTGACATGGCGAGTCAGGAGTGGGGAGCTGGTATGCTCTGCGGATCGATCATGGTAGGCGTCTCCAAAGAGGGCTTCACCGTCATTGTCAGCGATTGGCCGCGCCTCCTCAAGAATCAGGTGAAGGCTGCGGATGTCGTCTCCTTCATTGAGTGCGATCCACAGGATTCTGACCGCGAAGTGAGTGCTACTGTCGAACAAGACGAGGCCGGTCGTTCATCTCGGGCTATTGGCGAAGAGGTTTCGATTCAAGAGAGGCAGAGAAAAGTACAGGGGTGACGGACGCGAAGCAGGTGACGAGGTACGGGAGCGTGGCTACTCTTGACGAGGGCCCAGACTAGATCTTGGCGTTGCCACTGCCGACACTCCTGGTGCCGTCAGAATCGGCTGCGTTGTGCGACGAGTGGTGAAGCTCGACGTTGCTGTCACCAGCAATACTTCCGGCGATGCTCTGACTCCTTCGGCCAGATGGTCCCTGCTTTCCGGCTGCCACGCCCGACCTTCGACCGCGGCGGGTTCGCTTGACCAGACCGCCGAAGAAGAGCCAGGCGGCGAGGGCCACTCCGGCGACCGCTAGAGCTACAAGGGCGCCGATGACTCCGGCTACGACCGGTGAGACGTGCTGCCTGCCAGTAGTGGATGTGATGGATGCGTACTGGACGGAGCCTCCTCCGGTACCGTTCAGTGCAGCAAGGACGTCACATCCTCGAGCATCGCTTGTCTGACATTTGTTGCACCACTTGGCCAGAGTGTCGAGAGAATTGGGCTGGAGGGTATCGACGAAGGTGTCGAGGGGTGTGCTGGTCTCCGAAGATCCGAACATGGGGTAGTAGGCGAGGTCTCCCTCACTGCTGTTTCGGAACCTGAGGGTGACGGTATCATCATCTCGTACTTCGAAGATGGCCATCGAGGCATAGTCTACCATTGTGTCGTTCAGCGGAGATGGCATTGCCATCATGTTGAAGAGACTGATGAAAGGCTTGTACGAGATGGCCAGGTACTGAAACTTCAGAGGGTTGCTGGTGTTGCTGATCTGCTGAACGCCGTCGATGATCAAGGGCAGAAGCGCCTGTCCGGCAACATTGGCAATGTTGCTCGGATCGGCATTACCAAATGCCCTCGACTCTCGCCAGTTGGCATAGTATCGAGATTCATTGAGGTAGGGAGCAATCTCAGGGCTGAGAGTATCGTTGTGAATGTAGTTAACATTCATAAAGTCGAAGATGTTGTAGCCATTCTGATACGTCAAGGGTCGGTTGCCAAGGATAGGCGATAGGCTCTGGTAGAAGGCATTGGCTCCTTGTGCCTGGGCGACGAAATCTGAGCTGTTATAGAAGGCGCTCAGAGAGGTAGTCCAGGCATCGCACTCGGTATAGCCTTCCATCCAGATCTCTTCTTCCGGCTCGACAGTCTCGATGGAGATCAGCTGGGCCCGGTCCCAGGCCACAGTGGAGCCATTGGCCAGGGCGAGGGTCTCGTTGTAAGGAGGATACAGTCCTTGCAAGAGAGCATTGGCAGACTCGACGATGACGGTTCCCTCGCCTCCAGCATCGGCGTAGATGTCCATCTCCATTGGCTCTGCGATGTCGGCATGGATGCCAGCGATGCTGTCGGTCACATTCGTGAAGTACTCGGCACGAAGATCCTGACCATTCTTGTATTCCTGGAGGCTGCAGTAGGGTCCAAGAGAAGGCATGTTCAGCGCGAGCCCAGCAGGGTCGATCCTGCCTCTGCCCTTGCGCGTACTCACTAGCCAAGGACAGTGAGGTTGGTGTCGGAGGCGGCGTACGTCTTTGGGCTTTGGTAGAAGCCCGAACGGTCACCATGCCTGGCCAAGACTACAATACCAGAGAGAGACATGATCGCTCAAGGAGTGCTGGTGGTGGGTCGGAGGGGCGGGAGCCAAGGGTCGAGATTGAGTTCACGGAGAGGAAGATCGGGAAGCGGCAAATCGCAATCAGCTTCTGGGGGGTGCTTTTTGGATTATCGGGAAGGCCTGGCAGCCGCTGATAAAATGGGCGGGAAGAGATAACGCGCCGAAGACGTGAAGGCGGGCAGACACTGGTCCAGTGCCTCTACTGTCAGAGTAAAATGGCGTGGCAGGGTGGGGTGCACGTCCCTGAAGTGGCTCAGGGCGCCCTGCCTCTGTGCCGAATCCTCCCGCCTCTGCCGGCTCTTTTCTCTCCGCCTCTGCATGGATCCGCCTCTGCCTCGCACCGTTCCCAGAGTCGAGCTGCATTGTGGTGCTAATGCTGACAACATTTAGCTCTCCTCTTCTTCCTGGTCCTATCTGATCAGTATGATCTTGGTGGCTGGCTTTCACTTGGAGGCACAGTCGGGAATCACAGAGCCATCTGGGAAGTCAAGTGAGTCAACTGGCTTCTGCCTCAGCCCAACCTAGCCGAGCTTATGCATCCTTGGTTTGAAAAGAATAATCGACTTACCATGCGCCACCTTTGGTCCCGAAATCCACACCGGCCTCCTGCTTGCTTGCAGTGATCGCGTCTACCTCTTTCCCCTTCCCGAAGTGGGCAAATCGGTAGTGTCGCGTCGCAGTGAAGATGAAGGTCGCAATGTGGATGTAGAGGGCACCTCGCTTGGAGACCGAGGTGATGCGACAAGACCTGGAGCTTCTCTCCCCGTCATTGCCATACCAGGAACCTCGCATCCCGACTTTGCAGTGCCTATCTCCTTTATGGCGCTACAGGAGGACCACATGGTCATGACTTTTGCAACTGTCGCTGACCGGCACATTGACCGGACCGGGATGGTCGCACCTATTCGAGTGCCGGAGTGGGAGGACGAAGAAGATGCAGAGACGGAGATACAGTCACAGTCGAATTCTGAAGGGCTCGAAGAAGAAAGCGACTACCTCACAGAAGAGGACGAAGACGACGACGACGACGACGAAGATCCAATGGATCAATGGCGGACGGGGAGAATGCTTACAGGGAGTCTACCTCTGAGGAAGACGGTACGCTTTGTGTACTTTGCCCCTTGGGTCGTAGAGAAGCTCAGGGCTCGGTGAGGGGCTATGATGTGCGGGGAGTACTTGCGACAGGCCTAGGTGAAGCAAGCGAAAGCTTTGAGGGTAGACAGGAGAGCCTCGCAATTGCTCAGACCTCTGTAGATATGTCCAACAAGTTTGATAATGATGGAACAGGAGACGGACACTATGCATACAGTAATTCCGCAACAAGGTTTCACTTTCCCGCCTCGTGCCCATTTCCGAAACGACATCCTTGCGGAAAGAAGGTATCCCAGCGTCTCATTTTGATGTTGCAGTGCTTTCGATCGTCACATCATCCCTGACCTCATAGCTCAGTCTTGGTCTCGGAAGAGACAGGTACCTGGCTCACCACTCCTCCCCTTCCAGATTCTGGAGTCCACTTGGCCTCGTAGCGAGCCTTTGTGTTGACTCCCATGGTCACATAACCAATCAGTCCCTGCTGAAGAACTCCTCCAAGGAATTCAATGTCAAAGGTGGGCATGTAGCCATTGTCGTGCGAGTCCTGGTAAATGTTCAACGAGTCCTCCCAGTTCCTTGTTCGGCCACCCTTGCCAGGAGCCAGTAGGGGGTTCTGGTTGTAAGGGTGGATCTTGTCAATCTCAACGTTGAGGGCGTCCTCTACGAAGAATTGACCAGTGTGGATCAGATTGGTGGAGGTGAAAGTTCCATTGGGCAGCACATCCCACTCGGGGAAGACTTTGACGTGCACATGGGTACCCCTACCAGTGTAATAACCGGGGAAGACCGAAGTGAATTCGGCTACTCCGTTGGAATCTGTAGGAAGAGCTCCTCGCAACCAAGTCTCCTCCTCATTTGTGCGCGGGTAGGCCGACATGAGACCCCTTCGAGGTCCAGTGGCCATGGGCTTCTCATTTTCCATGCCTACCTTGGGAGTAGGGTGGCCAGCGTAGTAGCCAGTGGCATTTGCGTGCCACAGGTCCACGAGGACGTTGGGCAGGGGCTCGCAGGTCTCAACATCGATGACTCCGACATTCATCAGGAAGAGGAGACCCAGCTGATACTCTGCCATGTTGGATCGGATCAGGTGACCCTGAGTGTGGTAGTAGGGACCCTCGGTCGTCTCTGGGGCCAGGACACAGCTCGAGTTGCGGATCTTTGTCTCTGTAATGGGGTTGCAAGCCATAATCTCAGCTGCATCGGCAGGGTCCACCTGATTCTCCTTGTAGCCGCCGTCTACAAAGTACTTCTTTGCAGCGAGGGGGGCGCCTCCCAGAACCTTCTGAGACCAGTCGGCCCTACGCTGTGCATTGTACGCTGCAATTTGCGGAGCACAATGGTACATTGTCTTTTGGCGGTCATGGAACTCGCGCACCTCTGACTTGGACTCTGGACCATGAGCTGTTGGAGAGGGCGGGGAAAGGCAGTAGAAAAGTGGTGTCAGGTGACTCTGGCGTAGGCGCTGGGCCCACCACGAGCAGGAAGAAGTTACTCACCAGCCACGAGTCCAGAGGCGGCGGCGAGGGTAACGGCTGCTGTAGCAGCGGCAGAAATGAACCTCATCTTGGTCGGTCTCAAGGGTAATGGTGTGATTTGAGAGGAAGAGGAGGAACGGAGCAAAGTCGGGAGCGGTGATGGCCTACTTCCTTTATACACCTCGGTCGATGTTCACGGAGGACACGGCCGAGCATTGCAAATCCCCACTCCGGATTTCGCTTTTCGGGGCAGCGGGGCGGGGCGCGGCTGAGCCCGTCAAAGGAATACACGGAGATGAGCCACCTTCCCACCCCACAAGCCGCGCTGCCGAGCCGAGCGGGGGATGCAAGAGGGCAAGTGTCTGACATCGGAACGGAAGGTGGAGAGGGGGACATCACTGGGAAGTGGGGCCGCGGGTGGATGGCTGCTGCCTGGCCTGGCCGCGAGCCTCGTGCAGACGCGCGTGTTGATCTTCGCGGGCTGAGAGCAATCAGGGACCACAGTGGAGAGAAACACACACACCAGGAATCAAAGATGCAAGGAAGCCATCGAGCATCACCCCACGCCAATAGGCATCGTCACCAACGCACATCCCCCCTCATACCCTGCCCTCAGCATCACGACGGCGAGCTGGCTGCAAGGCTCATCTGTCTCGGGCATACACTCTTCGATGTACCACTTGCCCTCCCTGGCGTGATCGAGTGCGAGCGCCAGCCCACAGAGACTGCCCACCACCATGGCCGAGGCTTCCATCACCGTAGCAGTGCGAGTCAGGCCCTTCTCCGAGAGGGAATCAGCTCAGCTCGCCCCTCAACATGGCGCCTTGCCCTTCCTTGGCGATGGTGGTCTCGGCGGCTCCCCTGCCAAGCAGTTGCCTCCCATCGCAGGCCTACGTACCCGCTTTCTCCGGCCCATTGTTCATACAGTCGATGAGAAGGTCCTCATCTTCGATCCACCCGACAATAATCCCCTCTCCAGACTCTACAATAATACGCAGGCCAATTATCTCGCTCATGGCCAGAAGAGGGCAAAGGACGTGAGGTACGCGTTCGATCGAGTCTTCAATGACGGGGCTAGCCAGAGGGACGTCTTCCAGGGCACTACCAATCCCCTCCTCGACGGCGTTTTGAACGGCTTCAATGCCACTGTATTTGCCTACGGAGTGAGTAGCTTCTGACATCGCTCGGTTCAGGCCCCCTGATGCTCACATGTTCTCACCACCGTCGATCTCCCTCCCAGGCGACAGGTTGTGGTAAGACTCACACCATTTCAGGCACTCCTGAAGATCCGGGACTCATCTTCCTCACGATGAAGGAGCTCTACCAGCGTATTGCAGACAACCAGTCTGAATCAGAGGTGCAGTTGAGACTTTCATACCTGGAGATCTACAACGAAATGATCCGAGACTTGCTCTCGGAGGCTCCTACCCCGCCCGGACAAGGGCTGCCTCTCAGAGAGGACGAGGCAAACAAGATGAGCGTCGTTGGCATCTCAGAGCACTCGCCAGCAAGTCCGGAAGAGGTGCTGTTGATGATCCAGGAAGGCAACCAAAGGAGAACCATGAGCCCTACAGAAGCAAATGCTGTCTCAAGTCGGTCTCATGCAGTCCTACAGATCAACGTCACTCAGCGTCCCAAGACGGGTGACGTGAGAGATGCGACTACGTCCGCGTCACTCAACATCATCGATCTTGCTGGAAGTGAGAGAGCCTCGGCAACGTCGAACAATGGAGCTCGTATGAAGGAAGGAGCCAACATCAACAAATCGCTGCTAGCCTTGGGCAACTGCATCAACGCACTCTGCCAAACGGGCGTAAAGCAGCAACACATCCCTTACCGCAATAGCAAGCTTACCCGTCTACTCAAATTCAGTCTGGGTGGTAACTGCAAGACGGTCATGATCGTCTGCGTCAGCCCGAGCTCTGGTCATTACGAAGAGACGCATAATACCCTCAAGTACGCTAATCAAGCAAAGAATATCCGGACAAAGGTCAGCCAGAACGTCGTCAACGTCGACAGGCACGTCGCAACGTATGTTCGGACTATTCACGAGCTCAAGGAGGAGGTCGCTCAACTCAAAGCACAGCTCGCAGAGGGAGGTCCTGCCGAGACTGAAAGCGAGAAGAGGAAGAAGCGTGAGGCAAAGGCTGAGATGGAGACTGTGCTCTCTGAATTGCGGACCAAGGTGCAAGCTGCCAAAATGAGCATTGGTCGCGAGTCTCGCCATGAAGCGGCAGTTCAGGCAGCAGAACACAGCTCGAGCTTGTACAAGCAGAGACTGGATGAGATCAATGGTCTGCTGAGAGAGTGGAGAAGAGGAAAGGACGCCTCTGCCGAAGAAGAGGAGCCGCTGGATTGGACGTCGGAGCGGACTTTCCTTCAGAGCCTCATGCGCAAGGATGAGATTCTGCTGCAAGCCAGCCGAGATGGCGCACGCAATCTGAGTAGCTCAATCGACCTTCTCATGGGCTTGCTCAACAGAGCGCCAAGAAACAGTCGCTTCGATGCAGAATCGTCCGAGCGGGTCAAGCTGGTAGCAGACTCTCTCAAGGCCGAGGTGGAAGCAGAGAGGGAGAAAGCAAGAGCGCTTGCCGCCTTGGAAAGCTACCGGTCACAAGCCCAGAGATGCTTGGGCTGGCTGGAAGTTGCTAGTCGCAGCACAGCACTCATGAAGGACTTTGCGGGACAGCTGGAATGGAGGGCTTCTCATTGCGAAGACAAGGAAGAGGTTGCAACGCATCTTAAGAATCTTGTTGCAGCTGCCAGGAACGACATCAAGCAGAACGACGACAAATTCAGAGCCGAGACTGGCAATGAGACGCATGCGAGAAGGGGCACATACGGCAGCAAGGGAGCAGGCCGCTCGACCGCTAGCGCCTTCCGCCGTCCGCGGGCTAGTCTTTTGAACAACGCATCGGTCAATGCCTCCTCGAGCAGGAACGGACCAGCGGCTTCCTCCTCGAAGCCTGCCGCCTTGCACACTCGACGCTCATCAATCACACAGGGTGTCCATCGGCCCACTGCTGCATCCACGCGCAAAGCAAGACCGAGCGTCGTTGCCACACAGAACAACCGAGTGGCTACCTTCTCTCCAGGCAGGTCACCAGCGAGGGTGAGACCTGGCAGACCTAGCCTTGCAGGACCAGCATCGCGACCTCCCGTTGCCTTTGCAAGCATGGCTAGATTGGGCACTCCCGCAAGCACACTCGATGGCCAGACGACCAGCACGAAAACAGGCTCGATGGAACCTCCGAGTGCACCTTCGAGCAATGCTGTGAAAGGCGTCCGCTTCCAAGAAGCAAAGGAGCACGACGGCAAAGCAGCACCGGTTGTCAGAGCTCTCTCTCCACAGCTGTCCATTGCATCTGCCTCTTCGGATGTCTCGGCCGAGTGGGAAGACGTCAAGGCGAGAGAAGCCAGTGAGCCCACGGCACGTAGAGTACCTGTGGCTCCAGGACCGCCGAAGGTGGCCCCTCCGGCTGCCAAGCCAGCAGGTCGTCGAAGTCTGTTCGGCAACAACAGCATCGTGCCTCAAGCTCCTTCGCAAAGGCCCGCCTTCAAGCTAAGTGGCCTCGGTGGAAGCAATGGCGCCCTGAACGAGGAAGATGAAGAAGAGGAAGAGGAGGATGAAGCCGCTGGACAACGCTTGCGACCGAGCAGGAACTCTGGCAACTTCTTCAACAACGCTGTCAATGCCGAGCTGGGCAACGAGCAACCCCCTGCCAAGAGGGCGGGCTTCAGTGCACCCACAGCAGCAAGTAGAGCTCGACGTGTAGAGACGACTGCCGGTCCTCCTTTTGGATCTTCCTCCCTCTTCGGAGACGAGAACGTGGCATTGCCCACGGTGACCGCCACCTCACATCGACTGAGGGACCAAGTAGCTCCTTACAAGTTGCGAGATTCCGAAGCCGGCCCCGCCCGACGTGGTAGAGGCAGTCTAGGCAGCATGGGCAGCAAGAGTACCGCAGACTCTTCCCTGCTGGGCGGTGGCGGCCAAGGATCGACTGGCGGTCTGCTAGCAAGCGTACGTGGGCCATCGATGCCTCCTCCACGCACAAGCATGTTCCCTTCTGCTTCGAGTGGAGCTCCAGCAGGTGGCGCTGGAGGTGGGACGAGCATGTTCGCCAGCGGGAAAGTCAGCTCCCTCGTCCTGCCCAATGGCGCTGCCAGCGGGAGCGGGAGCATTCGCTCTGGTCGTACGAGCGGGGGAAGTACAGGGAGCAGTAGTACCTCTTCGAGCGCTTCCACCGCAGGCGTGATCCCACCAGGGTCGAGCACAAGTGCCAGCCTGAGTGGCGGAATCACAAAGGCGTATGGTCCCCCAAGTCATACCGCCTCGCGCAGTCGCCTTTCGCAAGCACCCACCTCTAGCGCGAGCGGTCGAATAACACCTAGTGTGGGTGAGGGAGGTAGCGCGTCATTTGGAAGTTTGGGAAGGAGTACTAGGATGCCACCTGTGCCTGTACCTCCTAATACGGCTCGTTAGTCTAGTCTAGTCACCACTCCATACCCTCTTTCCCCCTTCCCCTTTCCCCAGTCCGAGGTCCGTCTGTCTGTCCGTCTGTCTATCTGTCTGTCTGTGTGTCGCCAACCTCTTCTCCCGCTCCCATCATCTCAGTCTTAGACTTTGCTCCACTATCCTATCGTCATCCACTCATCTACTTCGTCCCATCCCATCCATCCATAGTCCGCACAGTCCATAGTCTGCGAAGACCACGAGCCACACTCGACACTCGAAGTGGGAAAGCTCATGTCCTACTTTGCCTCTTAGATCCAGATCAGATCAGATCAGATCAGATCAGATCAGATCAGATCAGATCAGATCAGATCAGATCAGATCATGTCAGATCATGTACTTGTTCCTTCCTTTCTGTTTGGTCCGTCTCTTGTCTCTTTCGAAGTCTCGCCATTGTCACTGTCGTTGTCATTGTCATTGTCATTGTCATGCCATGTCATGTCATGTCAAGTCATGTCAAAGCGTGTTGAGTCATGTCATATCATCGATTCACCTCTTACCACTTTGCCCTCGCCCTCAGCGCCCACAATTCCTGGTGTCGATTTTGCGAACAAAGGTTATAATGCTGGTAATGGATTGCCAAAAATCCAAGATGAGATGAGATAAAAGGAGGAGAGGAAGATAGACAGACAGATTTTGCTTTTGCTTTGCAGAGCAAGGAAGAAGATCAGCCAGTGCCCCTCCCTCCACCGGTGAGGACCAGCTTGGCTTTCCTCTGCTTCTTTCCTCCTCCTCCACCGCCGCCACCACTGGGGACAGCACCAGGCGTCGTGCTGCCCTTTTCTCCTTCGATGGGTGCAGCACGCCCTCCATCGCCTTTACCCGCCGCTCCCACACCGGTAGTGGCACCGGAACCTGCAGTGCCATTTGTACGTCTATTGCCCTGCTGGGAATTCAATCCCCTCCCCGGTCTGACCTGTCGCGAGTTGTTCGTGCCAAGTACAAACCCTTCCTCCAGCTCAAGCCAGGCATCATCGACGTCTTCATCCCATGCGCCTCCTGCGCCACCTGCACCGGAGGTACCGCGAGAAGAGGCATGCAAGGTAGAGGAGAAGGAGGGCTTGGGCGCTACGGTTCCCCAGACTGTCTTGCTCCCAGTCCCCGTCCTTGACGAGGGCTGTGTAGCAGAAGAGGCGGGGCTGCGTGTAGGGGTCATGTTTGGCGAGGAAGACGAGGCGGCAGTCAACGCTAGCGCCGATGGGAATTCGTCGTCGACGCCGCCGTGGTGACCAGGATGGATGGGAAAGTCGCGCTCGGCACCCCAGAGGGCCGACTCCATAAAGGTGGGCGAGGTGGCTTGGCCGTGCGAAGAGACGGCAGATCGGCCGCCTTCGCTGCCGTAGCTGCTCGAGAGCATATGGACGTGGCGACCATTGCTGCTTTGCATCTGCTGCTGTTGCTGGTGATGACGCGCTGCAGCTGCTGCGCCTCCAGGACGGGAAGCGGCTTCGGCCTCTTCGGCCTTGAGCTTGGCTCGGTCTTCCTTTCTCTCCTTGTCCCTTCGCTTGTTTCTCCTAGCCCTAAGCACTTGACTGTAGGGCTTCAGAGTCTTCTCTTCGATCAAGCGTGGCTCGCTCGCCTCCATACCGCCCTCTGTTGAAGGGCTGTTAGCGGGGACGGCAGCCATACTCTCCCAGTCGACCTCGATGAAGACGACGTCCGTGCCTTTGGGCAAATGCGTGAGGTACTTGCACCTCTTCTGAAGCTCCTCATTCATGCTGCCCTCTTCTGCTCCTTGGACCTTGACGGCGATGTCGCGGGGGAAGCGAGAATAGGCTCCGAATTGAGAGTGGAGAACTTTGATGTCCAAAGGGTGCAGGTAGATGTTCTGACCGGAGGCGGCTTGGTAGAAGAGGTAGGATGAAGAAGAAGGGGCGGGAGGATTGAGGTTGCGTCGAGGGCGCTGGTGAGACTTTGGAGCAGGCGCGGTCGGCGGCGCTGCATTTGTGGCTTCGTCTGAGCTTGTCGCCATAGCTGCAGAGGCTTTAGCTTCTTCCTTGGGGCGAGGAAGATACGATCCTCCTTGACCTTGCGCTCGAAGGGCAAGGAAGGCCTCCGCGCCTTCAGATGATTCAACAGAGGGAGTGTTGAGGGGAGTGCTCGAGGTGTCGTCCTGGGAATCCTCAACCTTGGACTCCCCATCCTCTGCCGCTTTGGCATCCTCTGATTGGCGGTGCTCTTCTTTCTCCCTCTCGATCTGTCTTCGCCTCCGTCGGCTGGTATTCTCGCTGTCTCGAACCCTTTGACCCCTTTCAGCCTCCTCGTGCTCCTTCAGGTCATTCTTCGCCTGACCGATCGCGCTTCTTACAGCAGGAGTGTCCAGCTCGTTGATAACTTTCCCCATCTGCTCCGAAACCTTCTTCTCCGCTAGAGTCACGTACGCTATCGTGTCATCACCCTGAGTGCTCCCAAAAGAGCTGAGTAGCTTCTTTTCAGCTGCCAGCTCATCTACATCTTGTGTGAGCGACTCGAGTAGGAGGTCAGGAGTGGCGAGCATGAATTTGCAGTACGTCATCACGTCTGGTTGAAAATGCCATGGTGCTTGATGTTGAGCGAGCAAGGGCTGGTCGGAGGGTGACGTCGAGGAAGTCGGCCAGGTCGAAGATTGAGGCAGAGCCAAGGTGGTGATCTGCGGCCTCTCCATCAGACGCATGCGCAGGTAGTCTGGATTCTGGGTAGACGGCGCCTGTTGAGATGTGGAAGGCTCGTCTCCGCTCTCGAAATGGCCGATGATATCGCCTATCTGCTCGTTGCCAGCAGCTGGTTGACGATCCTGTTGAGCAGCTACTGCCTTCGGGTCCCACCATCTAACCGCCTTGAGATCTCGGGCATAGACAGCGTCCCAGCAGATGGGACACCGTTTCCACTGACGATTCGTAGGTCCAGTCAGGGCATTTCCAGAGTTGACGCTGGCTCCTACGGGAGCGCCGGGGATGGGTGCAGGACCAGCCGAAGCAGGCCCATCCGTCGTAGAGAGATACTGCAGAATACAGGGGTAGCAATAGACGTGGCCACATTTCGTCATACGCGGAGCAGTGGGAGGGCTGAGGCAGATGGGGCATGCAGCGCCCTCGTGAGTCTCTAGAGATGGCTGAGAAGATGAAGGAAGAGCTGAGGTAGCTGCGCCAGACAAGGCTGAAGATGTAGGTATGAGAACGGAGAGAATGTCGCCCCAGTTGAGGTAGATGTCTGCATCTGCAAAGTAGGCAGTGTAGTCGCCTGTAGGCTTGACTAGGAAGCGATACTGGGCGGACACGTAGCCTATAGGGGAAGAGAGCTGCCTTTAGCATAAATAGTGAGAAGCTCAGCAGCTAGGCTTCTCCACTCACGCTCTTTGTTGAATGGCGTACCGCCGCTGCGCTTCGACCGGCGAGCATTGGTCGGAGGAGGCGGCCGAGCTCTTGGCGGCAGCGTGAAAGAGAGGAGCTGTAGAGGAGCGGCAAAGGACTTCAGCTTCTCCAGCCGAGAGATAAAACTTGTACAGGAGCCATACTTGACTTACATGATTGATGTTCTGGCCTCGATCTCTGCCCCCTCCCCCGCCACCTCCACCATCACCGCTGGCTGCCAGATGTTTGCCTCGGGGATTCATGGAGGCCATATTGTGGCCTATAGCGCTCATGGAGATAGGCGAGGTCTCAGTGAGGATCTTGTAGCGCTTACCAAGGAACTACAACACTGAGTGTAGTCCTTGCCCAGTGAGCTTGATTGTCGAGTCAAGAGCCGGGTAGACCTGTCAGCAGCGTCCAGGCGTGTAACGTGTCCGGAAGCGGGATGCAGGCCTCAGGTGCAAGGAGATGAAGTGTGAAGCAGTGTCAGAAGATGAAGTCGACGACCGGCACCCGCTACAAGAGCGAGTGTGGATCCCGGTTGGAGGAGAAAGGAGACAAGGGGAGAAGAGGCGGTGTGAGTAAGTGGCCATGTCTTGATTCTACGCGTTGCCTCCACCGGCGTCCCCAGCGGCGCTCGCGGGAGTGGCTCGAGTCCCGCCTCTTGCTCTGCACACCCGGCTAGTGAACGTGTCTTCCGGTCGACCGGAGATGCCATGTCAACAAGGACGATCGGTTGAGGGCAACAAGTGCACAGATGCAGAGACATCGACTCAGCGCTCCCTGAAGTACCACAAAATTGGCAGCTCCAATGGTGTGGAGCCCTTGACATTGGCAACAATGATGGGTTAAAGAAGCAATGACGGTGCGAGTCAAGAAAGACTTTGACGTGATGACGGGGCATAATGACTATAATTACAGGCGTTGAGTCGAGGAGGAGAGGGAGGACTCTAGAAAGGACAGGGACAGGGAGGGGTATGGTGCTTGAGGTGACCGCATTCGAACCGGCGAAGATGGGTCCCAGGGAAGTCGTCGTTGATATATACAAGAGCGCGTGTTGGAGCTGCCAATCGCTCAGCAGCTCCTCAATCGAGGCTGATCCGCGGTTGAGCCGGAAGATGAAGCGTACTGTTGCTGCTCAAGGGCAGAAGGTCCTTGCCAGATCCGCCGAAGCCAGGGGGATGCATTCCCACAGCGGAAGCAGCTTTGCGTTCGTTCTTGGCCCTGTCCATAGCCTGGCAGAGCCCTCTGCCGAAGTTGGTCAGACAACGGACACCGAGGATCATGGTTGATACGTCGAGCGCTAGCGCCAGGACGCAGAATACGGTCAAGCTCTTGTACACTTCCGCGTACAATCCGTCCTTTTGTGACCAGATGCGCCAGAGCTTCCAGCTGAAGTAGAAGGCAGCTCCTACAAGACCAACCATGAAGACGATCATGCCCCACCTCTTCTCTCGGCGGACGGACCACCATGCAAAGATGAGCAGGAAGAGCACCAATGGCGCTGCGACCATCGTCAGGACTTTTTCGACGATGTCAGAGGTAAGCACGATCAGAACGAGCTGTGAAATGGTGAAAGAGGTGGGCAGGGTCAGTTGAAGCTACGGGCAGAGAGACAGTCTCACTCGTAGCTACTCACCTGAAGACAAAAGGCAAGGAAGACGAAGAAGTCAAACTTCAGAAGGACCACGTAGACCTGATACTGCATCAAAGCCTTCTTGAGCATCCGATCAGCTCCAATGATGGACTTGTAGATCTGCCATCCGAACTCCTTCCACAGTGACCATCCCAGGACCATGTATGCCAATTGTGCGACACCGATCACCACTGGGATTGCTCCGGTGAGGATCTGTACGGGTACATGCTGTCCGGAACCCTCTTGTACGCCGTCACCTAGCACCTGTCTGACTTCGCCAATTTGGATCAGCTGGAGTGAGGGGGATGGCAGGAGGAGCCGACAAGAGTCGTTCAGCTTGCTGCAGCAATCACGCAGTCCCTAGCGCCGCTTCTCGCTTACTTACAGAATACACCAAGAAGGCGGCGTTGAATACCCCAAGTCCAACCACCATGATCATGTTACGATTATAGCAGGCATCAATGGTCAAGATGACTTGATATGTATGCGCCATGCAAAAGCACAGCACAAACACCGGCAACGCCCTCAGCGTGTCCGCCCCCAGACTGGTACCCTGCGAGGAGTTATACCTCGAAAGCAAGACCGCTTCAATGGCCACATTTGTGCATGCTTCGGTCAGTGTGATGAGGATGAAGAGGCGTTGGGGCCATGATTGCGGGATCCAGGCGAGAAGAGGATGGGAGGACCCCCGCCTGGGCCTGCCCGTCTTGGTGTGTATAGACGTGGCTAGCATTGCAACTCTCGTCTAGTCGGTAAGGCGTCGAAGTGAAGACTTCCCCGATGCCTGGCCGATAGTGTAAAGGTCGTCGATGCCAAGGATGATAATATACAGACGCGGCAGGTCTAGATCGAGCAAGAGGCGGGAATATAAGGGTTGTAAAGGGGTCGCGGGTTCTTGAAGCCGATCTAGGAGGAGAGGTCTTGAGAGTGACCAGAACGGGTATCGAGGGCGAAGAGCGTGGGACGCAGCAAGGAGTGATCGTGTCTCGGGGAGAGGGAAGACGTCGGAGAGGGAGCGAGGGTGGGGACGATGTGTCGTGAGGGAGTGTAGGTAGGCAACGGGTGAAAGGAACACAAGCCCTTGTCAGTCAGTGTCGGTCTTTGCGGGCGGGCACTTCGCGAGGCGCGTGAAGTCTGCCTCTGCCCGGCAATCGACTCTCAGGCACGGCCGGCAAGCCAAGATGGGCAGGCAGGCCGACAGGCACTGCTGCAGCCCACTCGCCTGGAAGCTCCTGAGCGCATCCCTTTGCAAAAGGGGGACAAGCCAATCTGGTGAAGGTCACTCGGGAGCTGGTACGGTCCAAGTGATCAGATCGGCAGCACCAGTCAGCGAGGGAGGGATGTGGTGAAGTTGAAGCTTGGCACAGACACCGCTGCTCGCACCTTCTCAAGCGGAGATGCTGCAATGGCAGCCATCTTGACACGAGATGCTCGCAAGACCTGGCCGCGGGAAGCTATGTCCCCAAAGGCAGGCCATACAGAGAAAGGCTGGTGAGCCGAGATTCGACACAGAGACAGCATCAGGCTAGTTTTGTACTCAGAGGATCGGATTCGATGAATGTGAAACGCTAGAGTCAAGTAATGTGAAACGTATGGGTACAATCATCCATGACTGGTCCCGAGCGGCACGCCTCTGTCCTTGCAATGCTACACTACAAGGAAGACGTGGTCAGGAACAGTCGTCGGCGCTACCGAGCATTGGAAAGCTCAAGGTGATGCTGAAGATGACAGAGACAATGATATTGCAACAAGATGAAGTGTGTGTGTGTGTGTGTGTGTGTGCCTCTATGCCTTCCTTCGGAACGAGCATCCCTCAGTCAGACGAGCCTTTCCACCAGTGGGTTGAGCGAGCACCTGAGAGCAGGATCCGCACAGAACGACGGTGTGGGCGTGCGAGAACACAGTGGTGATGGCAAAGCATCCGGGGCACTTGACATCCATGTGGTACTGTGAGGAAAAGGTGCATAGTGGAGCGGTATGAGGTCAGCCACCGGCATCGCAACCGAGGGTGTGCGTGTCATATCGCCACTCACAGAGTTGGGGCTCTGTACCAAACGCTTGAGCTTGTGAGATCGCTGCTGCTGCTCAGCAGAGGGGTTCAGGAGGTCGACGGCGAGAGTCTGTGGCAAGGGCGCGATATGAATAGTAGGAGTCAGCAAGTTGTGCAACAAGCAGTAGGTCATGGCAGAACGCAAGGATGCCTCGTATGCGTTCCCATTCCTTCCATCGCACTGGCCTCTCGCATGCATGGCCAACACCGATGCGGAAGCCTGTTCTACCCCCTTGAGGTAGGTCACGACCAGCTCGAGGGACGGCAGTGGTCCCGGTGCAGAGCTTCCAGCCTCCGACAGTAGTCAGTATCTGAGAAGACTCAGCTGAGCACTGAAGGAGGCTGTCGCAACGAACCTTGTGCAATCTCGACAAGTGTGTCTGGAGATTGCCAAGAGCACCCGGCCACGTCTATCGCCTTTCCAGAGGATGCAGGGCGTAGAGCAGGGGACACATTGGCTGGTGTGACCATGCCACAGATCCTAGCTAGGCTGCACTGTAAGCCGGTCGTTCGACCCCAACAAGAGTACTGGTAGCGTATCCGGCAGTGTATAGCTGCATTTCATAGCGCTCGCATCGATTGAAGTGCGCTTATAGCAGGCCACATAAGGCTGTAGGCCCTACTAGCAGCAACTGTGGGACCGCCACCTTCTCCTCTTCGAGAGACCATTCCGGCTTTTATTTTTCACATCTCCTTCGCACGACGCTTGTGTGTTCCCACTAGATACCAACCATATTGTGTGTGTGACGAGGAGGATGTGATGTGTGTGTGCGTCGAGTGTGCTGAGGGTGAAGATGGTGAGGTGACGGGAAAGAATTTACAAAGCGGGCCAGGGCGTGAGGAGGAATTCGTGCTGACGGCGTGTGATGCGAACCCGGGGCGAACCCGAGTCTGAGGCTGCCCGCATGGTTGCGGTGCGTCGCGCCCACTGGCGCAATGCACCCGGGTTGTGCGACCCGGGCCAGCAGCCGCCCGCGAGACGTCGCAGCCAAATTCTTCGATCCCGTCCTGCTTCTGACCTCACCACCCGCCTCTCCTCCCACCACACCTCAAGTCCCGCAACAAAGGTGAGTTTATGACACCGCATGCTCGTCGTACGAATGGTCTAGTCCTTCGTGATCACTCGAGAAAACAGCGCTGACGATTTTCCGCTTCTTTTACACTCTTCTCACCTCCCGCCCGCTCCCTGCCTCCCTCGTCTGCTGGCCCGTCCTTTGGCTTCACTTCCTCCTCCTCTTATCTTCATCGCACATTCTCATCCTCTCTGCGCCATCGTCGCCTTCGCACACTCAGACATCCTCATCATGGTCAACCTCAGGAGTCAAAAGCGTCTCGCCGCCTCTGTCCTCGGCGTCGGAAAGAGGAAGATCTGGTGTGACCCCGCCGAGCAGAACGACATTGCCAATGCCAACTCTCGAGCCAACATCCGAAAGCTCATCAAGGATGGCCAGATCATCAAGAAGCCCGTCGTTGGCCACTCCCGAGCCCGCACTCGTGAGCTCTTGGCTGCCAAGCGTCTCGGCCGACACACCGGTACCGGTAAGAGGAAGGGTACTGCTGAAGCCCGTATGCCCACCAAGGTGCAGTGGATGAGGCGCCAGCGTGTCCTGCGCCGACTGCTACGAAAGTACAGGGAGGCCGGAAAGATTGACAAGCACCTGTGAGTATCCTCTCCGGCACGACGAGGTCGGGAGCCAGCGTCACACGACACAAATAGCGGGTGTTTATGGCAGTGCTCGATTAAGGCCAAGGGGGGCCATGGTAGTCAGGCAGAGGCAGATACAGCCGGACATGGATAGAGGCTCGTCATCGAGTCATGGTGCGGGGGTGCAATGTCATCGCAGAGAAGTGTGGGCCTACACGGCACACTATGGCCAGGGTGCCTAAGCCGAGCGTTGAGCGGCGCATCTTTTGCACAATGCTTCGACTCAATAGTGACAGCCGCTACGCTCGTCGCTTGCGTACCTCACACCCCTCATGTACATCTGCTGACATGCTGCCACACACTTCCCACTCCACTCAGCTACCACGAGCTGTACCTCAAGTCGAAGGGTAACGTCTTCAAGAACAAGCGAGTCCTGATGGAGCACATTCACAAGGCCAAGGCCGAGAAGGCTCGCTCCAAGCACCTTGCCGACCAGATGGAGGCCCGCCGTCTGCGAAACCGCAACATGCGCGACCGCCGACAGCAGCGACTCAACGAGAAGCGAGCTGCCATCACTGCCGTGGAGCACGAGGAGGAGAAGAAGTAAAGGAGGAGGGGAAAGAGGCACCATTGATGGCGCAGGAAAGGGATCATGCAGCGAGTGGGCGTATTCATTACTCCCCCTTCTATACAACCTCGCTTCTGGCTCTTTGTTCTACGCTATTCACTTTACCATCCCACTCTTACCTACCTACGACTCTTTGCTCTTCGCTCTCTCTTCTTGTACTTTGTTTCAGCGGCTTCTCTCACCCATCGATTGCGTCATTTGCACTGTCAAAGGTCAATCACACAGCATCTCATTACTACCACGGTGAAGAAAGAAAAAAAGTTTGACCATGTGGGTACATGTGCCCGTGTGATCTAGCCGGTGTGACAGATTGGGAGGCTTGTACTGCCAAGTCTAGGAGCAGGGAAGAAGTGGGTGGAATGGAATGGACATGGCAGCAGCACCACCTCCTATCCAGCTAGCTGGTGTACTCCCTGGAAGTCTGCCTGAGCGAGCATCTTCAGAGGCTGGGAGAGATCGCCGTCTAACCGACACCATGTGAGTGTTGACTTCTGCTCCTGGTCCTGCTCCTAGCACTTCCGTATTCGCAGGCAAGCAAGCAACCAACGGACGGACGGGAGAAAGCGAGTGGCACAAACGAGCGAGCGGATTCTAGCAAGTGCAAGCGAGATTACAGATGTTGTAGATTCATTGCAAGCTCCAGCTCCAGCTCCAGCTCCAGGACATGAAAAGGAGGGACGAGAAGAGGAATGGGGCTAAAAGCACAAGCACAAGCACCAGCACCAGCGCAAAGCCGCGAGCAGAGAGGGACGGGCATGAGAAAGCAGCTAGGAGGAGCAGGAGGAGAAAGAAGCTTGTATGGCTCGAGCTGCGGTGCGGTGTGAATTGGACAGGGCAAAGAGCAGCAAAAGGCGAGAAGTTGAAAGAATGAAAACGAAGAACTCAAGGCGGAGAAGCGAGAAGAGAATCAAAGGAGAATTGGGATGCTGGAAAGGTTTTGGTGAGTGCTTGATAAGTGCGGATGGGTGGAAGCAGGAGCAGAAGCCAGTCTGCTCGTCGCCAGCGCAAGGGAAGAAAAGTGGGGAGAGGAAAAGGGAGTGGTATGGGGGAAATGGGAGATGGTATACCGCAGCACGCACTCTGCTGCCTCTTTGTGTCCTGTCTTTGGCTGCATCTACATCAACAATGCCAGTCCTGCCGAGCCCACTCCTAGCACCAGTAGCGCAAGCGAAGTCTTCAATCCCGCCGCTCCTGCCACCTTTGCAAAGTCTGTTGTTCCGGCAATCTCATTCACCTTTGTAGCCCAGGTATCTCCGCAGGTGGCCTGTCCAGCCTTGTAAAGTGCACTCTGACCACTGAAGATATGCGAGTTGCTCAGACCAATGGCATAGGGTAGGGCCGTCTCGAACTTGATGTAGGAGGCGAGGATACTTTGGGCGCAGGTGCCACAGAGGACGGACTTGTCCGAGTCCGGTTGCAGGAAGAGGAAGGCGATGTTGGTGCCGTTGAGAGAGTCTACCGTTGAGGCTGCGTCGGTAGCGTTGTCACTGGACTGCCGGGCCTCCAGAGGCTCTGCGACTTCTGCGGTCTCTGCTGCTTCATGTCTCTTGGCATTGGGGAGCATCGATGCATGATCCCTCATCCTTTTCAGAACGTTCCCAGGCAGTCCTAGCTTGAGCGCGGGGAGGTCTCGCTTGGATGTAGTGCTGCTGGTAGTGGAGTTGGCCGTTTCAAGTAGGCAGTAGTTTCCACTATCGTCCTCTGAGCAAATGGCCTCTCGGAATGGCACCAAGAGGTACAAGACGTCGTACACGTCCTGTACCTCCTTGTTCTCGTTCTGAATCTCGGTCATACAGCTAGTCCAGAAGGAGCTAAGGTACTGCCTGACCAGGTCTGTATCACAGCCGGCATCACTGGCACACAGCTCCGAGAGGGAGTCCTGCAGTGCCGTCTTTGCTTCGGTGCTGCTGGTGGCATTGGAACCCGTGTAGTACTGAGTCGCTGAGAGGAGTGGAGTGGTGCAGCTCTTGATGCTTGCATCTGAATTGAGGGTGTTGAAGAAGGTCGTGCAGGTGTCGCTGATATTGGTAGGGATAGCGCTAGCTGCTGCTGCTGCCCGAGGCGCAGAGGCGATGGCGAGGGAGAGGGCGATGACCGTTGCTGATCCCAGCACACTGATGAAGCCGGCAGCTGTGCAGACCATGTTGTGAGATTTCCGGCAGGTACAAACGTTTGTGAGGTAGCGGGAGTGGAGGACGGGCGATTGCGGGGGAAGGAGGAGCCGGAGGCGCGACTGAGGCGGATAGGAGCAGGGGTTCCTGGGTAAAGAGCGTGAAGATGGGCCGTGAAGTGGATTGTTACACGGAGCGCAGTGAGAGAGGGGGAAGAGGGAGGTATGGCGAGGAAGAGATGATGAGTGAGGACAATGGTAGAAGGCGCGAGTAGCAGAAGAGGAAGAGGAGCGAGAGGGGCAGGGCAAAGCAGCCGGCGGCGAGGAGGAGCGGGGTGAGCGAGACAGACAAGGGGAGCACAGGCAGAGGGGCCAAGGTGTTGGGTGTTGTGTACAAACGGAGCGGGGCCACTGCTGCTGCTGCTGCCAAGCCAAGCCTCTGCGTGTGTGCGTGTGTTGCGTCGCCCGAGCTCCGAAGCGCGACTCGCGGGCAGCAGACGCACCCACGCATCCACGCAGGGAACAAGGGACCCAGACACACAGCCGGATCGGAAGCAGCACGCACACACACACACGCGCCCACCCACACCCGCGGAACAAATTTCAACCGGACGCACCCACGACGGACAGAGAGATCGGACAGGCGGCGCACGTAGATTCAGCGTCATACACCAGCCGCACCAAGCGACCTTTATACAGCCAGCATATAGAGCAGTCACCCCAAGGCTTCTTCCCTCACCTGCCCTTTAGAGGAGCCGAAGCAAGTGACATCACCTTTCTACGGCGACAATGGCATCGAGGGGAGGCGGTGGTGGCAGGGGAGGAAGAGGAGGCGGACGTGGAGGAGGACCTTCCAAGCCCACAGTGCCCATGGGCGAGATCTCCTTTGCCCAGGTCAACGACATCGGCAGCAAGACCGAGAATCTATACCCTGTGAGTGTTTGTGAGGAGAGTTAGGTCAGCAAGGCAAGCTCCACCACTCACTTCACTCTTACTCACCTGGGCTGCACCTCTTCGTCTACGCCCTTCGCAGTACCAACCTAATATCCCCCGACCCCAACCACCCTCGGAGCAGGAGAGCAGAGCAGCCACGCTTCAGCTCGAATACCTCGACGCAATGCGACGCTCAGCTTACTGGCCAATGGTCGCAGCAGGGGAGCGCAAGATCAAGGGTGAGTAGACGCCTTCGCAGGGGTACCCTATTATAAATCACTGCCCCCAGAGTACCTCCAGATTCTCACCCTGTCCTCCATGTCTCTTCTTCACCACAGAGCTTCCACGTTACACCGACCGATACAGGCCCGAAGAGCAAGATCCGCCCTCGCTCAAGCGTCTACGGCTGCAAAAAGAAGTCTTTCCAAGAGACGTCTGGAGGGTGTACATGGAGGGCGAGACGCGCAGGGAGCAGGTTCGAGGTGAGTTGCCTCGATGCATTGCACTCGAAGAGGGACAGGGAAGCCATTCGAGCTACGTCGCGATGCTTCTGGTACTGACGATCCACCTCTTATCCCCTTGACTTACCTCATTCCACTATAGCCAGAGCGAAAGCACGCAAGAGCACTCTCGCCAACTTCAATTGGGACGCCTTCGAAGCCGCCAACGATGGGACTGCCTCTGGAGGTCCTGCTGGAGGAGGTGGTGGTGGTGCAGGCGGTGGAGGTGAAGACGATGGATTGGGGCAAGAGGATGATTTGGAACCAAAGGACGACTATGAAGATCAGGAAGAGGATGATTATGCGCAGAATTACTTTGATAATGGAGAGGATGATGGTGGTGAAGAGGATGCGGGGGGTGGAGAGGCTTATGAGTAGCGGCGTGGAATGGATGCTGTTGAGGTGGGGGAGAGAGGAAGAATTGGCGCACGACGCTCCTCGTCGTCTCTCGACTACGATGACAAAATCACATGTAATTGTACCTGATCAAATCTACATAAGGCATGCTCTAGATTAGACATTGAAAGCGAGTCAAGACTGGGCAAGAGAACAGCAGCAGAGAAGGAAAGAGATCATAGACATTGTGACTATAGCCTGCCGCTAGAGACGATTCACGAGCTACTTTCTCCCTGCTGCTCCTTCCCCGCACCTCAAGCAACATTCCAAATATCCTCCATTGCGCAACAAAACTTTCCACAAGCCACACTTGCACTGAGTGAATACTCGCTCACGCTCATCTTTTCATCCAGACCATACTGGTCTGCAAAGTCGTCTTTACCGTGGGCCATTGCACCGATGAAGACGGCGAGGGTACGAGGAGCGGCGTCTTTTGCATCGGAAGAAGGGAGAAGAGTGGGCAGGTAGGAGGAGAGACGACGGAGCGGGGCGTCGTAGGATAGGGCTGGAGAGAAGGAGAAGTAAGAAACGCCTCGGTGTCAGTAAGGCAGCGGATGGGCAGGACAGTCGACTGCGCGTCTGCTGCTCACTGATCTTGTGTGTGCCAGGTGGGAAGTGATCCACCACCGGGTTCTTGATCACTTTCAATAGCTTCTCGGGACCGTTGACCGAGCGGATGGAGAGCTTCTGCAGAAGTTGAACCATCAGACCACCGAACCGCTTGAATGTTCGGGGAATACGGATTTGAGGATTCACTTCGATCAATACGCCCTTTGCGGTGTGAATATAGACTTGGAGCATGCCGGCCTTGTTGAGCGGAGAGTCCAGTAGTGTCAGGAGGCACTGCAGGGGGACGGGATGGGGGATCAAGGTCAGCAAGGAGGTTCGGGAGGCTTCGCGTTGGAGCGTGCCTACTACTTCCAACAATCCACTCACCTGATGTGTGATGTCTGGTCTTGCCTCTGCGATATCCCTGCCCATCCTTGCGAGGACTCTCTGATGATCGTCGCAGTTGAGCAACACATACTTGTCATCCCCTCCCTTCGAATGACCCCTGCTGTTACCGCTGCTACCGGAAGAGGACATCTTGTATGTCTCTAGACATGCCTGCTCCAGTACCACGATCAGTCGCTGAGGCGGTGTGGAGGAAGAAGCGGCTGACTTAGACAGCTTCGGCTGGAGTGGCACAAGGGACGGGTCTACGCGTAGACGCTTGGACGAGGAGATGGATGAGGACGCAGCAGCAGACTGCTCGGCCTCATCTTCTCCCACCAAGCCACTCTTTGCTCCAATACCCTCTTCCTTGTCCTTGGCGCCATTTGCGGGCGCCGAGTAGCTTGTGCTTGGCTTTGGTGGCAGAGCATGCTTCACCCTGCCTGTGGGAGCAGTAGCAGCAGTAGTGCTGGGTCCTGCCGGTGAGAATGGCTGTGCGTCTGGTCGGAATGAGTACTTGGATGATGTTGTTGTTGCTGCACTCTTAAGCGGTGGTGAGGCAGACGAAGACGAAGCTCCGGCGGCAGGCAGCGGCTTGATGGCACGTACGGAGTCGGATGCCTCGGGTGAGACGCTGCGGCCTGACGACGAAGAGGCTGAAGAGGACATCTTTGGAGGCTCCTGGACACTGAATGGGTCAAAAGGAGCTAGCAGTAGAGGGGAAGAGAAGGACGATACTTGCACGACCGCCAGGTGTCAACGTCAATGCTGATCCTCGTCCGCACCGACGACGAACGAACTGCAGAGCGACGTCCTTTTTTTGCTTTGCAACTCCGACCGCACCTGGACCTGGACACCTCGCGCGACTTGGAGATGGACACTTTCCAGCTCCGACGCTCACGGACAGTGGAGTGACATTCTACGCTCAGAGCAGTCCCCTTTCCGTGTTGTCACTTGAGTCACCCCCCTTCGTACCATTCTTCCATCACCCGCCGGATACTCAAGCATCGTCCTCGCATTCCTCAAGCACAAGCGGAACCACAGCAACACTAAGCTCTACTCTGCATTGACCTCCGTACATCAAGATGGCTCCTGCTCAGGAGGAGCGCATCCCAATCAAATCGGCCGCTGACTTGGCCTACTACTTCCAGACTATCCAAGATGCTCTGGCAGAGAAGGAGACCGAAGACTCGTGGCAGCGCTTGGACAGAGCACTGGCCAAACTGGAGGCAGTGGCAAAAGGAGGAGGATACAAGTTCGACGAGTTTGTGTACCACATGAAGAGCGTCGCAGAGCCCTTGACGAGCGCAGTGAGTCGATGTTGTAGTGCATGCAGGTGCGAGGGGAAAGCGAGGGCTGACCTGCGCTCCTAATTCGCTCATTCCAGCTTCTGTCAGAGCGTACAAGACTTTCCGGAACCGCTGGCGATGTTCTTGCGTCGGTAGCTCCTCGAATGGCTGAGCGCTTCGAGCCCCTTGTCAACGTCTACGTTCCTCCTCTTCTCCAGATCTGTGCAAGGACCAACAAAGTAGCTCTCAAGCGGGCAGAGAAGTGTCTTCAGCTCGTCGCCCGTCATTGCAAGCTACCGAACATCCTTCCCCTGCTGAGGGAAGCCAGCAAAGACAAGTACGCTGGTCTGCGTGCCGTATCGGTGGCTTGCATGGTCACCCTCTTCGAGTCGGGAGCTAGTGACAGGCTGTATAGGAAAGCAGCAGAGGTGGAAGCAATGATTGCATCGATGGCAAAAGACTCGAACCCTGAGGTACGACAGAACTGCAAGAAACTGTTTCAGGTATACATTGATCTCTGGCCGGAGAGAGTGGAAAGGTGAGTGACAAGATAGACAGCAGGAAGAGGCAGTATGTGGGCAATGTGACTGACGAATCTTGTCTATCTTCTCTCTCATCAGCTATACCGCTCCGTTGACGCCGACGACCAGACGATACCTTTCGTTGCCCAAGACGGGACCTTTGCACGTTGAGATTCCTTCAGAAAGGCCAGTGGCCCCTGCTCCTAGGGCTGAGCGAGCTGAGCCGCGTCGTAAGCCGGCAGCACTCGCAGAAGATCCGAGCAGCGACTACTTTTCTGGACAGGAAACAATTAGGGTCAAGCAGCCCTCGCCGAAGCGCGAGCAGTTCCTGGAAGCTCTTGCAGCCGCGAAGAATAAGAAGAGGCCCATACCCAGCACGTTGCCATCGACAGGAGCGCTGAGAAGCTTCAGTACAGCTTCTCTCTTCGGTGGCGCTTCAAGGGCCGAAGCTGAAAGGCCTCGACCGCAACAGGAGAGCGAGAGCCGCCGTGAAAGACATCGCACAGAGCGACCAAGGAGTCATGACGACGAAGCGGATGCGATTCATGCGCACCGCCAGCCCGGACTTCCGACAGGGACCGAAGCCGGCCCATCCCGACTACACCGCACAAAGAGCTCTGCTGCGCTCAGGATTGCTTCTGCTTCGTCTTCGGCCGGTCTCAGACCAGGACACGAAGGTTCGGACGTTCTCAGGCGACATGAGCTGCTTGCCTCTGACGGTGTCCATCCGCCCCTGCAGAGGTCTGTGTCCACCAACGACGCAGAGCTGGGTGCTGCAGAAAGCGAGGATCAGCTCTACAGAGTTAGCCGTACTGCTCCTGTTACCCCTATGCCTCCATCAGATAAGGACAGTGGATCGCAGGAAGAAGACGACGAACGAGCGGGCTGCGATGGTCACGGAGTCGCTCCGAGTGATCGCGTTGCTCAGCGCCTGGCCGCCATGGAGCAGCAAGAGAGGGTTAAGGAAGAAATGCGAGCAGCGGAGCAAGGCTGCGGCATGGGTACTCCTGGAACAAGCCAGTCTGTCAGTCTGCCTGCCAAGACACCAAAGGCTCTGAGAGTAGTCATGCCTACGTCAGCTGCGCCTCCTACGCTGCAGCGTCAGGCTTCGGCAGTCCGAGTTGCCGTCCCTTCTGTTGCATCTGCCGAGGCGCTTCTTGTCCGCGAAGTAGCTCCTGCTGCATCAGGCGTGGTCTCGAAGCCCTCTGCAGTGGCTACAGCCCCCCATACCTCATCAAGTCAGGCAGTCTCTTCCGGTAAGGCTGCCACGCCTGCACCTAAGTCGGCTCCGGTCAAGAGCAGGGCTCCCGCGGCGCCTGTGAAGAACGCTGCCAAGAGTCCCGTCAAGGGTTCTAGCAAGGTCGCGTCATCAACAACACAAGGCATCACTGGCAAAAGCAGGGCTTTGGGCGGGGCTGCTGCGTCGTCGTCGGTTCAGCGTTCTGCTGCGTCTCACAGTGCCGCAAGCAAGACGATAGCCAGCAAGGCTACCACGGCTCAAGCTGCTCGGGAGGCCATCGTCGCCAAGAAGCAGGCTGAGGTTGCAAAGATGAAAGCAGCCAATCGTGCCAGAGCGGAGGCTGCTGCTTCCCGAGATACTGCGGTTCAGGCCTCTAAGCGAAACAACGTCCAGCGACAGAAGATCGCTGCTGGTACTGCCCCTGTCGGCCAGAACGCTGTCAACAGCGCAGGCCATGAGAGCGTACATCGTCCCTTTGACCGCACGATGGAGCAGAGTGAAGGAGAGCGAGCTGCATCCGCTGCGTGGGATGCTACAATGCAGAGTATGGCTACATCTGTGAGCTCCCGCGAGCCTCCCAAGACTCCTCACAGGCAGGAGCTGCAGCATTTCGTAGAGCGTTCCGTACCTCAAGAGGTCTATCAGGATATTGCTGCCAATTCAGTGCAGCACGAGGACGCCCTCGCTGAGCAAGTCGACCGGTCGGAAGAGGAGCACCCGGTGGAGGTGAAGGAGCATCGCCGAGCTGCTACTCCCTCGACTCCTTCCCACCGAGGGGTGTTCAAGCAAGTCGCGCCTTCGCCTGCTCGTACACCACTGGGCTCCCTCACGCCGAATGTCAAGAATGCGACACCTGCGCTCAAGTCTGTATCGTCGCCTGTCAAGACTCCCAGCAAATTCACCCCATCACGACACAATCTCAGCTCCCCAGCTGACAAACTTCTCCGCCGCGATCAACTCTTGCAGCAGGCAGAGAATGGCGAGAATGTCTTCTTCGAGACTGCGCCGCTGCGTCTGTCTCCACTCAAGAGTCGTCCAATTACTCCGCGAAGTGTCGTACGCGGCACTCAATTCCGACCGAGGCAAGCTACAGGCGACGAAAATGAGTCCGACGAGGAAGAAGAAGCGGCGCAGCGCAGCCGAACATCTCCATTCAAGACCAGCAGTCGCCACCAAACACCCATCAAGAGCGCGGTGCCCAGGCACCTTCTTACGCCATTCGCTGCTCGCAATCGCACAGGAGGCGAAGAGTACGACTCTTCTGCCAGCTCTATGGGCGAGCCCATCTTATTGAGCGTCAAGAAGAACAGCAGTCGCCTGCAGCTCATCTGTGGCAGGGAAGGAGTGGACGGCGATGCCGAGACCGACGTCGAAAGATTGATCAGCTTCTGAGCCCGTGTGTAGAGGGCTCGCTGCTCTATACCCCTTTCCCTTCCTGACAAGGGTGCCCACGACCTTTCTATATATCTATTGCCGTATCGCTGTGCATCTTCACTCTTCGTCTTCATTTGCAATCCATTTATGATACGTTTGTACTGGACCTCCCCTGCGTGAGCCATTCGGCCCCACCGATCAGTCGCAGGTGGAGCTGCCGCGGCACAGCCGAGACCTCTTTCCGTTTGTCTCTCACAGACTCTCATTCCACCCTATCTTCACCTCCTCCTACAGTCTGAACCTCTCCTCTTCGCCGAGGGCTGTTCACGATTTTGCGAATCTGCCATTGTATGTCTTTCTGGCCGCCAATCGACCTGTCCTTCCATCGTCGTCGTTCCCTGCCTCGCTTTGCTCTCGTCCTCTTCCTCGTGTGCTGCACACTCGCGAGCACATTCTACCTCGGAGTCTGGTCCTCTCTCTCGCCCGCCTTTTCCCTAGGGCCCGTCGTTCCGGCAATTGAGGTTGTTGAGATGATCAATAGCGAGATGCACTCGAGTTCTGATTCGGTCAACGGGAGTGGGAGTGGGAGTGGAGAGGGAGGAGGCTCGCTACCTTCGCTGAGTAGCTTCCTGGCCGACTCAAAGGCTGCAGCGCTGAAGCATCTGCAAGGCGAGGATGAAGATGGAAGGCCCTTAGTGATGATCATGGGCAATGGAGCCGGAGGTGAGCTAGAAAGAGTTGGTAACCTGTGTATTGCTGTATTCTCTGACGAGTCCCCTTCTCTTGTCCACTGCAGACCTCGATTCGCTCTCCTCGGCTATCTCCCTCGCCTACCTCCTTACAAACTATCCGCATAGTTCTCTCCCCTTCGCCTCGCCCTTGCCGTCAAGCGAGGCTCGCTTTGTGCCTCTGATCCAGACAGCTCGGACAGACACTCGTCTTCGGCCAGAGAATGTCGCAATCGCAGCAGCCGCCGGGATCCGAGACGAGGACGTCCTCTACCTATCAGATCTCACTGATCCTGCTTCGAAAAGCGGGCTGGGTCTAGACCCGAAGGAGGCGGACGCCTTCTCGTCTTCGAAGAACACGTACTTGGGTCTTGTCGATCACCCACAGCTCGAGCTGCCCTGGCATGGCTCTTCGCCCCGGAATGTATGCATACTAGTCGACCATCATGCGGACGCGGGCAAGCATAGGGACGCCAGCCTAAGAGTCTTTCGGGAGCCGGAGGGAGCAGCTGATGGGAGGGGAAACCCTACTGGAAGCGCTCAGAGCGTTATCATTGAGCTGTTCAAAAAGGAGATCAAGGCGAAGGGGATGCTGAGGGAGCTCTCTGATCTGGCTATGGCTTCGATACTGATTGATACGGACAATGTGAGTAATGTCTACCGCCAGGAGCTCCTTTATACTCAAAGCAGGAGCTGACCTACGCTTACACCTGCAGCTACGACGTATGCCGAGCGGTCGCGCTAGCCAGACCGATATGAATACAATGGAGCTGCTGTTGCCCTTCTCCTCCTTTGCCGCAACTTCATCTGTGACTGGTCTGAGACAGGCCCTCCTCCAGCACGCTCCCGAGGAAGTAGCTTCTTCAGCCTCTGACTTCTCATCCCTCTCAGTTAGTGGCTCGCAAGACACGGCTAGCAAGACCAAGGGTATCTGGGAGATCTTGGCCGCAAGCAAGAATGCCGTCTCTCATCTGACGACTCTCGAGCTGCTCAAGAGGGACTACAAAACTTCATCTCTTTCCTCTTCGGACATTCCCGAATCAATCGCCTCTCTCTTCCCTTCGCAGGAGCTGAAAGCCGGCTTCTCCTCTGTCAACCTCGGCCTTCCTGCTTGGCTACACCGAGGCGAAGATATGGGTAGGGAGAGTGAAAAGGAGAGCAGAAGAGCGTGGGACGAATGGTGGAAATCGCTGCATCAGTGGATGGAGAGTCAGAAGCTGAGCGTAGCCGTCGTGGGCACGAGCTTCTCTGACGAGGAGACTCAGAAGCACAGGCGAGAGTTGTGAGTAGACTTGGCGACTTCGGATGGGCTAATGCGATGTCGTCACTTCGGCCAGCAGCCCAATTCGGTAGCGGAACACCGTACTGACTCGCTCCAACCTGCCCCTCCTCGCCTCTACAGGATCCTCGCCTTTTCTCCTCCTCCCAACTTCCCAGACGCAGCCCGCTTCTTCAGCTCCGTAACGCACTACCTCGAATCTCCCTCAACCTCTCCCCTCGACCTCTCCACTCCATGGAAGGGAGCCCGTCTCCACTCTACGGGCAAGAAAGAACGAGTCTCTGGTCTGCGTTCGGGATTGACAGTAGCTGTAGAGGGTGTACCGCAGGAGCGTATTTGGGCACAGGTGTGGAGACAACAGGCGGTCAAGGCGAATCGGAAAGTGTATCTGCCGACGATCATGAGCGCTTTGCAGAAGGCGGCAAAGGCGGTATAAGAATGAGGAAGCTATATGATGGAATTACGAGCCAGGGGGAGGAGGGAAGGTTGCTAGAATTACACTGCGATGAAGATAGAGTACACGTGTCTGCCCTGTCCAAAATCTATACCAGACGGATCTCTCTTTCTTTGATGCAAGCGTCCTATTCATCATGTCTGTGTATCAGCATCCATTCGCCCCTCTCGTGCCGAGGCGTCGTACCGCGGTAGACTGCCCGTCCACCAAGTGCGGTTGAGTGCTCTCCAATCCACTCTCTGACTTCCATCCTCCTTGAGATGACCTTCTCCCCTTTTCACACTCTCTCCACTTCCTCCCTCCCCCCCTCCTTCCCCTCCTCGGGCGGCTTCAGAAGTGCTTGACAGCGAAGCCCCGTCCGGTCTTCGAGCCCCATCGTAGCTTAGCCATGGCCGACGTCGAGCGAGGTCAAAGATGTCCGGGTCGGAGAAGCAGGTTCCATCGTCTTCTTCCTCAAAATGGTCTGGCCCGCTACCAGTACTCTGACGCTCAAGACGATCGTGACTCTGGCCTTGACGTTGAGTGTACGAGCATGCCTCGACTTGAGCTTCAAACTCGGCGCGACATTCGTTACGGTCCCATCCTCCGGGGCGCGGGGCGACGATTCTCACCTCGACGGCAGGTCGACGAGCACGAGCCCCTTGCCTTCCACTGCTGCTGCCGCTGGCATCGGCATAGTGCTGCTCGGCGAGGGCTTGTTGACGCGACTCGTCGAAGAGTGTCTGCAAGGCCTCTTTCCCATCGCGGGTATCGATCCAATACAGGTCTCGGTGAGCAGTACGGTTGCGCTCTGCTTCTTCTGCTAGCATTCTTGCTTCGTCCAGCGAGGCAGGCGCTCCTGTAGGGTGGTTCGTGGTTGTCACTGCGCCTGCAATGTCCGTACTTCCATCAATGGACGCCGCGCCGCGCTCCTCTTCGTCGAGCAAAGGAAGATCTTCCGGCACAGGCAATGGAGCTAGCTCGACCAGCTCGAGGAGCAAACGACGAAAGTGAGGCATCCTTCCCGCCTGTACAGCGAGGGTGTAGAGCGTCTCCTGCGCTTCGAACATCCGCACTGGCACCTTCGGCCGTTCAGGTGGTTGCACTCCGTAGCGATTGCGCTCCAGAGCGGGAAGAGCATCCCATTGATCGAAGGAACGGCGCCATTTGATGTACTCTCCGAAGCCGTGGAGGGTATCGGAGTGCAGCCAGGAAAGACGGAGATGAGTGATTGGGTGAGGTCCTTCTGCATATTTCGAGGTCCCAGAGAGGAGCTGTAGGATTGGGTCGCGGGGGATCAGATTGATGAGATGCAGATGCGTCACCTTCGACAGTGGGCGTAAGCTCCACATTGAGAAGGGCGGGGAGGAGTAGCTAAGGAGGCAAGGACCAGCGTCAAAACAGAATGGCGCCAAAGCGTGAACCTATTTTGACTCACAGATTCACGATCGTTACCCGCCTGGGTCTTGCCTGTACATGCTCGTCGAGAAATTCGCTCAGTATTGCCCCGTCTACCCTCGAGCCCAGGAGAGCACTGTCCAGAAGACTGGAGTACCGGAAGAGGGTCCGTATGCTGGGCGCCCACTGGTACTGATCCGAGAGTTGATCCGTTCCGCCAGCCAGCAGGCCATCATTGGGTAAGAAGAGGTGCCGTGGTTGTCTCGACAGATTGTACTCGTCGAAGTCGACTGGCTTGATCTGATAAGGCATGGTGAGGGATTGGGCTAGGAGGCGGACCTGCCGAGTGGACTGAAGGATCATAGCATAGTACAGCACAGGTAACGCAGAAGCGTAGCATAGCTTTGAGGTATATGCAAAGGAGAGGACATCTTGTGTTCCCCCTTCGGCCGGTACGATGATGGCGGAAACGTCGATGGTCTGCGCTTTTGGGTGAGGATGGACAGAGGGATGGCGACGCGGGCCGAGATGCTTGGCGATCTGGCAGACGATCTCGTAGGGAAGAGACTGGAAGAGAGAGCGCTCAGGAGATGAATGAGAGACAGCAGGGACCATCTCTGCTCGACCTTCGCTCGCCATCACTGCTGGCCAAGACGATGGAGTGACGGTGAGGGTGGGCCTGTCGGTACTCTGTGCCGTACGCAGCCTCGTCGCCTGGTGTGGAGACGGAAAGAGCGGCGGACCAACGCCAAAAGCGCAAAGGGCGTCGCCTCGGCCAGAAGCACACCGCGTTCCCGCACAGAGGTCGATGTTCCCACCCAGTCACCTCCATCACACGCAGAGATCATCCACTCGTCTCCCTTTACCTCACAGGTACGTGAGCCCATCAATGCCGCTCTCTGCCCATCACCTCGTGCAAGATGTCAGATGACGGGGACGAGTTCGATGCTCTGTATGGGGACAGCTACGATGACGAGACGCTGGCCCAGGCAGAGTTCGTAGCTAGCCAAGCTGTACCTGGACCTTCACAAACTCCCATCGCGGCCAGTATCAGCCGGGTAGGACCCAAGAATGGAGTGAGGCATGCAAACTCGAACTTAGGCCTTCCACGAGGCTCTCGCTACGCCAATGGCCGTGTCCTGTCACCGCCTCCTTCGAAGAGGCAGAGGCTCGATCTGCATCCTGCTCCAGCTCAGGTCGCTCCGGAGGAAGAAGAGGAGTCCCTGGAGGTGATATGGACCGAGAATGGATATGTCACGCGGGCTTCTTCGCAAAGACAAGCACGAAGAGGCCCAGGTCCCGACGACTTTGAGATCAGACATTCTGGACCTGGCAGACCTCCTGCCATCGGAGCCGGGTATGGCCAGTCTCTCCATGAGGATCCATGGGAGGGGGAGGAGTGGACGACGGGAGCCGGTGATGTGGAAGATTGGGACAAGGCAGAAGAAGAGGCAGTGAGGCTTTCGCAGCAGCCCGGATCTTCCAAACAACAGCAGCCACCGCCACAGGCTGCTCCGTCTCGCAAACTAGGAGTCGGAGTGCCACGACAAGAGAGGATCAATAATGCTCGAGAAGCGGCAGGTCTCCCTAGCCCATCTCCCGCCTATCTACCTCCGGATAGAGGCCAGGGTGGACTCAATGGGCATGCAGCGCCAAGCAAACCAGCTGCTCAGCCAGCAGCGGCAGCGCTCACAGGCCCGAACCTCAATGCTAACCAGCGCCATGAGCTGGAGGATCTACGAGCCCAGCTACGAGCTGCCCTGGCAGAGACTCGGATGTCCAAAAACAAGATGTACGCACGTGAAGGCGAAGTGAAGATGGTCAGAGAGCGCAACGAGAAGGCAGAGAGGGAGCTTGCAGAACTAAGGCTCAAAGCTCAGAAGCAACAAGAAGAGTTTCAGAAGCAGCTCGAGGAGAGGGAAAAGTCCTTCGCGGCCGAAAAGGAGAGGATCGACACCAACGCTGCGTTCTTCAGACTGGAGCACGAAACTTCGGTGAAGAGGGTCGCCTGGCCTGGTTCAGTACGGCGGAGAGGGACCGGGCCGGGTCGAGGGATCGGGCCTGCTGGCTCGCAAAGCATTGGCTTCTCCCAGAGCCAATACGCACCACCGCCTGTGATGCCCACCACTCCGACTAGGCGCGGTCGAGGGCAAGGATTACCTTCGCCTTCTACGCCTCATCGATCTGGTAGTCAAGGATACAGTTCGCCCTCAAGAAGAGTGGGGCTGGACGACAGCCCCTCCAAAGGAAGAGATCAGAATCGCAGAGACGATCTCATTGCCCCTGCGATCCTCAACAAAACCCGCGGCTCAGCTCAGAAGAAAGTGGCGGCTTTCCCAGGGTTTGACAACTCCTTCACCGCCGAGCTGCCAACGAAACGCACTCCAAAGCCAGTGGCATCGCGGCTGCAGGACATCAGTGAGCGAGCTGGCGCCTCACAAACTCATGACATCGATATGACGATGATTGCAGACGACCCTGTACCAGCGAACCAAGCAGACACAACCATGACTTCTCTGCCTCAGACGACCTTCGACGGAAAGGCCAGCACTATAGCTACCCGACAGCGTCGCTACAGGTGGGCCGTATCTGCGCTCTTCCGCCGCCGCGCAGCGTTGGTAGGTCTTCTGCTGGCTCACTCTTCTCCTCAGTCAGAGCCTCCTCTCAGCCTACCTCGATCGCGATATGTCACAAGTAGTGTGGCCACGCCAAAGCCCGTGGCTGATCATACAGCTACGATACATCGGGTACTGGACGTCGACCTGCCAACAGAAGTACGGCCTGAGCTTCGAGGACGACAACAAGTCGCCACAGAGCTCTTGCTGACGACGATGACCGACGGGACCAGTGGCAATGGCGGTGAGCATCGCTTCACCTTCCTCGATCTTCTGCCTGACGAGCTACCTGCAGATCAAGAAGCATTAGACGAGCTTGATGGACGTGACTACTGGGACTGCCAAGAAGCCATCGACGAAGGGATGCAGGACCTCTACGAGGACCTAGCGGTATCTCTGCGGACCCTGCTCGGGCTCTACCTTCGACTCTGCATGACAGATGCACTCCAAGACGTGATGGCGCTGATGACGGCACTGTCGGTTGCAGAGCCTGCAATCATCAATGCTTTCATGAGCTCTGAGCTAGCGTATGAGCTAGAGGTTCCCCCTCAAGCGAGCGAAGAAATGGCAGATGGAGTCAACATCGCTGCTGCGACTCAACAGCCAGGGACTCAGCAACGCCGGCGAAGTCTGACAGCTCGCCCTCCAGTGCCGACGCCAGACCAGATCCCCTCTTGCCTGATAGAGTGTATAAGAAAGGCCGGGGGAGTGTTGCCACTGCGGATTACAAGCCCTGAGTCGATTGCACCGCCTGAGCCAGAGCCTCTGCAAGTGGCTTCTCAGCGTCCCAATGCAACGCAGTCGCGCAAAATCCGAGCCAAGGCTAAGCGAGACAACGAAGCTTCTCTCAACATCTCATGGGATATGGGTACGGACCAACGCGAGGATGTGCTTGAGACGGTCCTGTCGCTTTTGGAAGTCTTTGTCTGGCACATTGGGGACCAGAGCGGCTACTACCTGAAGAGTATCTTCGAAGCGCCGGGAACCATCGCGATCTTCCTGGATGTGAAGAGACCAGCAGAGACGATACGGAGATTCGTCCGACTGCTCACTCAGCTCGTACAGTACCCGGACATGTGGAAGACTCTCGTCGTCTGCAAGTTTGATCCAGATCTGCAGGTCGGTCTGCCAGCTTTAGTCTACCAGTCGCGCACACCACTGTTGGACCTACTCGCCAAGCATCTCGTTGATCTGAGACACAATCAGAGCACTTTTGATGCTCATCGGCTTCATTGTGGAATCAACATCTTCATCTCACAGCTGGTGATCAAGCACCACGACGCGTTGCTGTTGGCGAGAGAATCGCAATCGCTGTTTGCTGCGCTGGTGCAGGCTATCCATACAGATACGTCGATCATATGGAATGAGGATGGCCTACGCAGGGGTGGGGAGGAGACAGTCGCTCAAGAGTAAGTCAAAGGAGGCGGGAGGACAACCGGTAGTGCAGTATACTGAATAGTCCACCTGTCTCATCTGTTCATCCATCCCTCTCTAGCATCGTAACGCGCATCGTCCTCGACGTTTCCCTCCTCTCTCAGATCTTTCACCAAGAAGACCACCCACAAGATCTAGCGGACCGTCTCAACTCGCACGAGTCTCACCTCCTCCTCAATGGCATCCGACACTGCTTTATCCTCGCTTTCAGTCGTTTAGCCTTTGCCGATGAACCCTCTTGGATTCCGGAAGAATGTGTAAAGGAGTTGGGAAATGTGGCTGACAAGTGTAGCGATTTGATCGAGATGGTGCTAAGTCCGGATGAGGTCGAGGCGGTTTGGGAGATTTGTGCCGAGGAGGAGGGAGATGAGGAGCAGGTCGATGAAGGAGAGGAAGAGGATGAGGTCATGCTCGATGGAGAGGTCGATAGACTCAATGGACAAGCCAGCCGAGGCGCTGGCACGGGTGGCGTCTATGGGTCTCAGACACAGTCCGAGTCGTCTGTGCCTCCTGCGGCTGCTGCTCCCCTCGCATCTCGCTGGGAGAAGACACGCATTAGAGACGCTTCGATCAGGGGTGCAAGCGGGGCGACGAATGGGCGTCCACGCGATCGTGGCGAAGTAGGCGTGGGTGACGATGACGAAGAAGCTGCCATGTGGGGTGCTCGGTAACCAGTCCAGGTTGTCTATCTTTGATCTACGAGAAGTATTTGTATTTGTACACCACATCTAGATCAGCCACTTTGAGACGTCTGTCTATCTCTATCTCTGCGTTCCTGTCCGGAGGACTTGTACGAAACTCGTAGCACACCCTGCCCAGACGTGCGTCGCTACCTCGTGCACTGCAGGCGCGCTATCTCCAGCTGCCTCAAGAGCAGCCGGAGCAGGCCAGATGCGTACGGGCGTCCTCTGATCCTCGACTGCCTCCTCCTCCTTGCCTTGTCCCTCGCTTGGGAAGCGCCGCCCGCCCAAAGCCAGGTTACCGTGCTCATTCCAGCCCCAGCCCCAGACGGACGACTGTCTTCCCACTTCTGTCGATGGTGATCCCTGCAGAAGGGAGGAGGAGGAGGAGGAGGAAGACTGCACGAGGAGGAGGGCGTGCTCTGACCCGCATACTAGAGCCTGCTTGAGCGCTCTTGCACCGCCATGGCTCCCCGCATCTACCGCCGGCACTCGAACGAGCTGCGCTAGCGCTGGCGATCGCTGCTGCTTCTGCTCAGTCTCCCCGCCCAGCTGACCTTTGTCGTTTCTCCCAGAGGCCAAGAGCGAGCCATCGGCGAGGAAGAGCAGAGTGGAATTCCATGTGCAGGCGATACTGATCGCGTTTCGTACCTCGCTCTGTGCACCTGGGCCAATGGACGCGCTGATGGCCAATTGGCCATACTTGTTCGAGCCGAGCAGGAGGAGCCTGCTCTCGCCTTGATCCTCCTCTTCCTCGTTCCTGCTTGACTCGCTTCGCCAGTGAGACGGCACGAGGAGGGCGGTATGGTCCCTCCCGAGGGAGAGACTCGCCTGCGTGTCGATGTCAAGCTGCTCACTAGACCAGAGTCGGATCAGCCGAGGGGTCCAGATGATATTGCCCGCGCCAGCACCCGCAGGCGCTCCTGACCCTGTACTCCTGCCTTGTGTGGTACTCTGCGCGTCGAGTGAGCCAAGCTGCCCTTGTCGCCCAGCGCCCCATCCGATGAGGGCGTACCGCCTCCCATGCGTGTTTGATCCGCAAGAGGTGAGCCAAGAAGCGAGGAGAACCACGTGTCGGACGCTGCCTACGAGGTGCACAATCTCCAATCTGCCCCTGCCTCTTTCTCTGGCGCTCGCGCCGTCTTCGTCGTCTGGGACCGCTCCAGAGAGGGAGATGACCCCTACGCCTGGGGCTGTGGCAGCAGCGGCGGCGCCGGGGGCGGCTTTGCCTTCGGTCTTGCCCAGTCCAATTTGACCAAAGTCATTCTCCCTCCCTAGCACGACAAGCACATCGTCCCCCCGCTCCTGATCTGATCCAGAGGAGTGAGGGCTGTAGACAATGTAGCTATTTTCCCACGAAGCTGCTACTAGTCTAGGCTTAAGGTTGGACTCGATCAGACCCGCCGGCACCGGCAGAGGAGTGAAGAGGGTGGCTGTCCTTCTGCCCTCCTTCTCTTCTCCTGTTCCTCCCTCTGGCTCAGGAGCGCCCCACTGACCTCTCTCCCCATCTCCACTGCGCCAGACAGACCTCTTCCCGGAGCTCTCATCGAGAACTAAAGCGAGAGTGTGGTTCGCTCCGCCTGCAAGCTGGAGGACACGACTGCCTGCTGGGGGAAATGCCAGTGCCTCTTGCTTCTCGTTCTCTGCATCAGAGGAGGAGCCAGCGGGCCGATATAGGGCCGGTGACCAGATGTGCGAGTCCTCTTGTGAGCCTGTGCCAAGCTGACCGCCCGAATTGGAGCCGGCGGAGAAGAGGTGGTAGGTACCTGTGGCGGTGGTCGTGCTTGTGCTCGGAAGGCCTGCGGCGCTTTGAGAGGCGTCTGCAGATTGGATCGATGGCAAGAGGAGCAGTGGCAAGTGCGAATAATTCAGTGATCTAATTAGAGGAAAGAGTAGTATGTACAAGGATGTGGATGTAGCGACTTTGCTTACGCACTATGCTGATTGAAATTCCCTCCGTTGCTCTGCGGGACACTGTTGCCCTCGCCACCAACCATCCGTCGTGGCATGGCCGTCAGATAGGACAGAGGGAACCTAGAACGTAAAGAGAGGAAGATAGAAGTCTGTCAGCTTTGCTAGGCATAACTGGAGAGTTCGAGTCGTCTCGCGTGCTACTCACCATACAGGCGGCACCCACTCTTCGCCCGCCCGATCCGCCACGATCATGTCCACGACGACTTCAGCGCAGGAGTATGCTCTTGTCATGCCATGTCCAGAATAGCCGGCGACGATGTACTGTCCTGGCACTATCTCGGTCGGTGATGATGAAGTAGGATGAGGAGAAGCATCGACAGCACTAGCGCCGTGGCTAGCTGGGGCCGAAGCTACCACTGGACCGACAAAGGGGTCTCCGCTCTTCGAATGACCAATGATACCGGTCCACTCTAGCTCGACTGGGTCTCCCTTTGAGAAGTTGTTGGGAAAGAGATCTGAGAGCATCGGTCTCAGGACAGCGGACACGTCTGGGTTGGTCTTGGTATCGTCCGCTACACCCCACTCCCTGTCGATGGCTGCCCATCGTCCCCCACCCAGTATGCACGTCTGCACGGCCCCATCTGTACTCCTATTGGGCCTTTGCTGAAGGTACTCGAAGCCGTGGTTGAGGCTGAAGCCCATCTGCCACAGAGGTTCGCCCTCCGAAGGCGATTTGCTGGGGAGGACGGAGACGCACTGCGCTCGTGTGGGCACAATGCCCTTGGGGCCGGCGTATTGGGGAAGAAGGTGGGAGGCATATGCGTTGGTCGCATGGATCACGTAGCGAGCTCTGACATTGCCACGAGGGGTCTCGAGCGATGAGGCTCCTCCAGACAGAGATTTGACCGCCAGAACTGGGGTCTGGGTAAAGACTTTGAGGTCCGTCTTGCTGCGCTGCGCATTCGCGTAGGCGAGCTGATGCAGTAGCAGGACTAACCGCCGAGAATGAACAGTCGACCCCGGAATCTCGTACACGGCTGTGATCTTGCTGGGATCATGCAACCTCTTATGCCACTCTTCTGAGGGGACCTTCTTCACTTGCATGGCGAGGTCGCTGAGCCCAGCCCGCTTCGCCCGCTCGATGCTGGCATCGAAGGCGGCCTCCTCCTCACTGGACTGACAGAGATGCCAATTTGATCCACTGACCAACTCCACATCTAATGAGTCTCCCTCTTGAATCTCATCTGAGGTCACTGCACCCTGCTTCTGTCGGAGCATCTTCTGCTTCTTGGCTCGAGCCGCAGCCATTCGGACGATCATGAGAATCTCTGCCGATGTACGTGCCTCGAGGGTAAGAATCTTACGTATCACTTCATCCGTCTTTGTACCTCTATCGTTGCCCCAATGCTCTTCCCGAGAAGTGGAGGAGAGGAAACGCGAGAGGTGGGCAGGATTGCTGGCTAGCTCGTCATAGCTGAGGACGGAAAGAGGGGTGAGGTGACCCCCGTTACGGCCAGTGGCTCCGGAGCCTGGGCAGAGCAGAAAGGGAAAGCGCCATCAGTACTGGCCTGTACAGCAGTTGGTATGATCATCAAGTTCTCCTGTACGCTGACTTACAGAAGTCTCTTGCCTCCAGTACGACGACCTTGATCGGCTGCCCATCGTACCTGGGCGTGAGCCTATTGGCGAGATGATATGCTGCAGAGATGCCAGTGATGCCAGCGCCAATGATGGCCACGTCCACCTCAGGCTCCATATCCACGCCATCTTGTGGTGTGAAGACTCCTTGGGCCGGTCCTGGCTCTGAAGAAGTCTGTGTCCAATACGATGGCAAGGGGTGCGGGCACGGAAGTGGTGCGGGCTCAGTCGGTGCGGAATCGAAGGCTACTTCGGTGGCCCTTTTGACTGCCAGTGATTCCCGACCGGTGGAAGCCATCGGAGACGAGTCCTCAATGGCCTGAGCTCCTTCTGGCTGCCGCTCTTGGTATGGAGGTGCTGGTGATGGGACCATGGCTGCGTACCATTGACGTTGCGGACAAGTGGAGCGGAAGGAGCGGCCTTGACTCTTCCCTCGTCTTCCGTGTTAAAGTCGGAGCCGAAAGTCACAGCGGGGTCACGTTGGAGGCGTTAGGGAGTGATTTTAGGGTGCGAAAAGCAAGGTTTTAGGTGAAGAAGTAGTAGTGAAGTGAACAGGATGAAAAGCAGCAGCAAGCGACGAATAGGAGAAGCAGAGGGCACAAACGGAACGGAAGTGAGGGTCGGAACGGATGCTTCAACACCCCCCCTCGACGCTGCTGCTGCGTAAACGCAGATCTGTACGATGGCGTTCGAGGAGGTGGCGACCCAGAGGCTTGGTCAGGACGTCTGCGACGTTGGCGGACCCTGGAGTGAATGCTGCGGTGATCTCACCCTCTTGGACGCAGTCTCGAAGGTAGAAGTAGCGAGTGTCGACGTGCCTGAGCTTGTAATGATGAATTGGGTCCTTTGCAACCTGTACGCAGCCCTGGCTGTCAGTAAACAGAGTTGCGGGCATGTCAAAGCCAAGTTCTCGTAGAAGCTTGCGTATGAAGACTGCCTCCCTGGCTGCTTCTGTTCCTGCGATGAGCTCCGCCTCTACCGCTGATAGGGAGACAGCTCTTTGAAGGTTTGTCTTCCAGGCAACGGGGCAGCCGTAGAGGAAAGCGACCGACCCTGAGGTGCTTTTGCGACCTGCGTGGGGGTCGCTGGCCCAGGAGGCATCAGTATAGACGTCTAGGTTATCAGCGACGGCATCGTAAACCAGTCTGTAGTGCAATGTGCCCTTGAGGTAATGCACAACCCTCTCTGCGGCATGCCAGGCTGCTGGGGATGGCGCTGACATGTGGCGCGCCAGCACTCCCACTGCAAATGCTATATCTGGTCGAGTGTGGTTGGACAGCCACAGCAGTTTGCCCACTAGTTGCTGGTATCTGGTCTTGAGGGATGGGTCTGGCGTGTCATGAGGCGGTATGTCGAGCATTGGCGTCTTGGCTGGTGCGTGATGGCTTGCGTAGGCGCTGACGAGTTGCTCAGTAAACGCTTCTTGGCTCATAGTTAGCGTACCTGCCGTCCTGTCATAGTCAATCTTGATGCCGCAGAATGAGTCGACGGGGCCTTTGTCTTCGAGCTTGAATGCTGCGCCCAATCTTTGCTTTACTGTCTCTAATTCGCCGATGCATGGTGAGGTGATTGCAAGGTCGTCTACGTACGCGATCACGACCACGAGTCTCTCGCCGTGTCCCTTGGAATAAACGGCAGGTGTTGATGCGAGTGGCAGGAACCCTAAGCGCCGAAGGAGCTTGTCTAGCTCTAGGTTCCAGACTCTTCCGGATTGCTTGAGTCCGTATAGTCCTTTTACCACTTTAAACACCTTTCCAGCGGCTAATTTCACTCCTTGTGGCGGTCTCATATAGATGTCGTGGTCCAAGATGCCATTGAGATAAGTGTGCTGACCACCTCGGCTCCGAGGCTGGCTGGCGCGTCCTCTTCCCCCGCCTGTATCCATCTCCTTCTCTTGGTTACTTACTAATTCATACGACTACGCTCAGCACATGGTGGACAGAAGGTCTTCCATCTCTTGATTAGTTCCCACGCTACTCAAGACCTCGAACCTCGTCTATGTCAACTGAATCGACTGAGCCTGTCGTTGAAACAAGCAGTCCCCCTCCCTCCCGTCCTTCGACTCCTCCTTCCTCTCGCCGCGACCTTCAACCCATCGTTCCCACTCGCTTCGACCCAGACCAACCTCTTCGCAAGCCCAGACAGCGAAAGAAGAACATGGTCGACCCCAATCCCACACCCCAGCCGCCTGCGGGCACCCGCACTTCTCCAGTCGAGCAGAGCCCCCCGGGAGATGTCGCGCCCACGGCGCCCGGGACTGCCATCGCTCTCACCTTGGATCAAGTCCTCAAGATGATCGATTACTCGATGGGAAAGCAGCAGCAAGTCTTCACACAGGCGTTGCGAGAAGTCTTCCCTGCTCCTCAGGCGACGCCACCCAGGTCCCCAGAGGTCGCCGCCCGCGACATTCGCAAGCTACGCGAAGAGGGAATCAAGTTGCTACTGGCACCTCATAGCAACCTCACCCCACGAGAGGCGTTCACGGCCGTGGGCATGACGGAGTCCGAGGCAGCAGAGACGGCTCTATCTCTACGACCATCCGAGATGACTTTCCCAAGTCCTCCTCAATCTCAGCACAGCGTCTCCCCCCGAGGATCTCCCGACAATCATCACGAGGGCACTTCCCACCGCAATGGCTCAGCCGGCACGGACTACTCATCCCGAGGCCCAGCACCCCACCAGCGTTTCGAGCGACGAGGCCCCGATCAACGACCTCAGTCCTACGAAGCCAATCCTCATGAGCAGGAGCGACCACCCCGACGAGACTTACCGATGGACAACTCGTCTCGACCCCCTCCGGTCAAGCCAGAAGACTTGGGTCAGTTCGACGGCAGCTCCACTTCTTACGGGATATGGATGTCAACCATCACGGCCTACATCCACTTCCGCCCAAACGATCAGGCCTGGCATGACGCCATCGTCCGCTGCATTCCGTTCTGCCTCAAAGAAGGTGCTCGCTTCTGGTACACTACGCTCGACGACGAGTCCAGGTCGAACTTGCGTAGCTGGGATCGATGGGTCGCCGAGATGAATCTCGCCTTCCGTCCGAATCCCACGGTCCTTGCAGACCTTGCCGAAGCCAGGAAGTGGGATGGCATAGAAGACATCAGCCTGTACTACTACGCCAAGCTGGCCTTACTACGCCAAGCATACCCTGACAGGCCAGTCAACTCTTTCGCTCGCCAGATCAAAGCAGGGCTGCCTCAGGAATGCCAAGGCATGGTGCGCACAGTCATGAGCCACAACCCAGAGCTGAAGTACCTCCTCAACGAACTCCGTGAGCAGGAGGACACCTTCAAGAAGATGATCGCAAACCAGAAGAAGATTGACTCGATTCCCATGAGGGGAAACACCAATCTGACTCCGTCTTCCGCGCCCAGTACGTTGGCTCCCATGGTCACCACAACGGTTCGACAGGAGACCACCCGAACAGCGTCAGCTCGTCGCTTCAACACAGCCGACTTGAAGGCCACGTTCCGCGCCGATGGCTTGTTCAAGGAAGGAAATACCGTGAAGTACCGAGTACCAGGAACCTCAGACGTAATGGTCTTGAACCGCAACTGCAAGATGTGCGACGCCGGACACTGGGATTGGATGCACGACCTTCTTCAGCCCAAAGGTTCCGTCAACGTAGCAGACGCCGAGCTCTTTTGGGTCGAACAGTGGGATGAGCAGTCGCACCCAGCGACGGGAGACAATCTCAACAAGATGGCAACCATTGAGGCACCCCCATCTGCCAAGATCACGGAGATCCCATCTCCCTCAGCAAAAAACTAGAGGGGGATGGTCACTCGGAGGCAGCGGCGGATCCATCCGAGTCAGTACCATCCCCCCTCTCACCAGTTCGACCCAAGCCGCCCGACACCTATCCAGAATCCAATCCGTCCAGCTTCTATGTCAACCCAGATCCGATGACCATCTTAGACCTAGACCAACTCTCTGAGCTCTCGATGTCAATCGAGGAAGCCTCCTGCTTCCTGTCCAATCCTTCCAACTTATCTCTCGAGGCACCGGCCACACCACTAGGCATTTCCACCACTTCTCTACCAGATCTCCCCGGAGTGGGCGTAGGAGTTTCCCACAAGGGCTACGGACCCACTTTCGCACTAATCGGCATACCCGTCGGTGCAGACCTTTGGAAACGCCCAGTCCTACTCGACACCGGCTCTTCCCTGTCCCTCATTGATCATCGTCTTGTCCACGAAGGACACTTTCCCCTCAGACCTGGCGAATTAACCGTGGCTGGCATCGGCTCTTCCAAGACTCGGGGTTACACCACCATAGCCTTCCACATCTCGGCCTGGGAGTCCATCGAACCCCACCAACTCAACTTCCGTCATGATTTCTACATCGTCCAAGACCTTGGCCCAGGAATAATCCTTGGCTCAGAATGGATCCATGGACACCGCGTCGTCTTGGACCTCCACGCGGCTCAGGCAAGACTCAAAGTACAAGGGAAAGCAATCCATTGGGACATCACCTGTCTCAGGGGCCTCCGAATTCCTTGCGACGAAGCAAATGTTCTGTGTCACTCGGAGACCACTCTTCCCCCGTTCCACCACGTGATGGTCAAGATCAGCTGGGACCGATTCATCCCCCACGACGCCGCCTACGTAACCACTCCCAATGTGTTCATCGACGACCTCAGAGAAGCAGCTTTCTCGGTGCCCCGCTGTGTTCTTTCAGGCAAAACATCACACATCCTCATCAGCAATCTCTCTCCCACTGAAATCACTCTCGATACCGACACCCCCCTCTCAGTGGTGTCACTGCTGGACTCTCCAACAGCCTTGACGAGCGCCCACTTCGAGCTCAGTCGTCCTTCAGCCACCTGTTACTCAATGGATCCTTTAGACTCTCCGGATCAGCCTTCCGACATCGACTGCAGACCACTGGATGGCAGGGAGGACGCCGACTACTTTGCCAAGGGCGCGAGACCGGATGATTCGCCCTCCGTTCTCATAGATAAGGTCTTCAAGGTCGGGATCCAACCGGGAGAGACGGAACCTCCGGAAGAGATCGTCACGCTGCTGAGGGAACGCGTTCAGGCTTTCGCACTAGACGGTAGACCCGGTCATCTCAAGGGTCCGAAGATGAGCATCCCAGTCAAAGATGAGAGTCAACTCAAGGCCGAGGCTCCACGCAGGGAAAGCCCGCGCAAGCGCAAGCTCGTAGACGAGACAGTAGATAAGCTGCTAGATCTAGGGATCATCGAGCCCAGCAACTCTCGCATCTCCTCACCGATTGTGCTGATCCAACAGAATGGAAAGCCCAGGTTCTGCGTGGACTACCGCAACCTCAATCTAGCCACAGACGACGATCGCTATCCTCTACCCAGAGCGGATGACATCTTCGACGCCTTTGCAGGAGCAACCATTTTCTCGTCTCTAGATATGGTTAAGGCATATCATCAGGCAGAGGTGATCGAATCCGACCGATGGAAGACGGCTTTCACGTGCAGCAGAGGCTTATTCCAATACAAGAGAGTCCCCTTCGGTTTGAAAGGAGCGCCAGCTTTCTTTCAGCGTTGTATGGACAACCTTTTAGGATCCATGCGATGGGCTGAGGCTCTCGTCTACCTAGACGACATTATCGTCTTCTCGCGCTCCCTCTCCGCTCATGCAGCCTCAATTCGCAAGCTTCTAGATCTAGTAATTGCAGCGGGAGTCAAGCTCGACCCAGCCAAATGCCACTTCGCCTTCCAAGGCCTGAAGGTTCTGGGGCGCCACATATCGATTGACGGAGTCTCCATAGTAGAGGATCGTGCCAAAGCCATCCGCGATCTCCGTCCTCCCACCGATTTGGCCGGCCTCTGGCGAGTGTTGGGTCTATGGAACTACTACAGGGCCCATGTTCCATCCTTTTCGGCCAAGACGGCACCACTCCAGAAACTCACGGAAGGGGTGCGATGGGAAGGCAAAGGTGTCATGATCGACAAGAAAGGCAACAAGGTTTCAGCCCGCGATGTCAAAGTAGAGTGGACGACCGAGAGGCTCAAATGCTTCAGCGACATGAACAACACGATCGCCAACCTCACCACCTTGGCTTTTCCCTCAGAAAATCGCAAGTTCTTCTTGTACGTTGACGCATCCCAGGAACATTTCGCAGCAGCCCTCCACCAGCAGTTCCTCCGTCGCCTTCCGGAAAGCACTGTCGGCTCGCCCACTGCCCAAGAGATCACCGACGGCTGCTACACCGTCTCCCTTGAGCTAGAGGACTCTATCCTAGATGACATCCGCAAATTCCAGGCGGAAGACCCCTCCTGGACGTCGTACGTCTCCAGTTGCAAAGCTGGCAACATCCCTCATGGCTACGCTTGGTCGAAGGGTGTTCTGACGCGCGAAAGCGACGGCAGGATCTGTCTTCCCCGCCAAATGTTCCTTTCAGTCTTCGAGGACGCTCATCGAGGCCATTTCGGATTGATGCGTACTCTGGCTGTGGTCAATGAGACCTGGTATCACGGTAAGATGGGCGAAGCGGTCAAATCATTCGTGGATCGATGCCCCATCTGCCTGCGCACCAAACCTCGACGACCTTCTGGGGAACTGTCGGAGGACAGCGACCACGATGGCGTGCCCTTCCACACCATCTCCGTCGACCTCATGCTTGGGCTTCCGCGTACCAGCCAAGGACACGACGCTTGCTTGATTGTCCTCGACACATTCACCAAGACGGTCATACTGCGCCCTCTCCCCTCGACATCCAAAGCCATCGACATCGTCCACGCTCTGGAAGATTCCGTCATCAGGCAAGGCTGGCGACCGGCAAGGATCATCTCGGACCATGATCGCAGGTTCATAGGTCAAGTGGGACAAGCCCTGGCGGACAAGCTGGGCGCCTCCCTGACCCCCTCAGCTCCGTATCATCAGGCCGCAAACCCGGTGGAGAGATATGTCCAAACGGTGATCAAGACTCTCACTGCCTTATGCGTCGACAAGGACGACCGACAGTGGACGGAAGTCATCCCAGCGGTAGAGCTGGCGCTCAACACGACCCCCAGCACGGTGACAGGCTACAGCGCTTTCGACTTGCTATACGTACACAGGCCAAAGCTCCTGGACCGTCTCAGTGGACACGCCGGCACGTCAAGGATCGAAGAGCGATTCGCATTCAGCCAAGCCAGAGTCAAACAGGCTCGCGAAGCCGTGGACAAGACCCGCGCTCGGATGAAGTTGCGTTTCGATTCTCGCAGGAGACCCCTACCCAAGCTCGCACCAGGAGACAAGGTTATGCTCCGACTTTCGGATCGCCCTCTGCTGGCCGACAGAATTCAGTCGAAGATCAGCCCTCCGAAGGAAGGACCTTTCCTGGTGAAAGAAGTGCTCTCGAAACACAGAGTGCTTCTGGATCTCCCTGACGATATGGGAGGCAACGAGATATGGGATACCAGTCAGCTGGAGCTAGTCCCCACCGACGACGAGTTTGGGCGCCCCGGCCTGCGCGCAGAGCAAAGTGGCCTCACCTGGTGGGAGATTGAGCGCATCGTAGACCAGCGCCTTTTCAGGAAGAAGCGCCAGCAGTACAGAGTGAAGTGGAAAGGGTCGTCACGTCTCACCTGGGTCGATGAAAAGACTCTCATGGAGGATGGGTGCGTCGACATCATCAACGAGTTCAAGGACAACAACAACGACCCAGCTCCTCCTACGGAAGACGACGCCGGATGGACCACTCCACCTCTCGACGCCTCTCTGGCTGACCTCCCGCCTGTTGAATCAGCGCCATCCGACACGTTGATAGACAAATTCGCCAACCTCTCAATCAGCGAGTCCGCACTGCCATCTTTCGACACCGAAGAGGAAGCCCTCGACCGCGGACCCATCCACCAGCCGCAGATCGTCCTCATTGGGGGAGTCAGACATCTTCTCTTCGAGAGACCCATCTCCTTCTCCTCAAAGAAGACGAGCAAGTCGGAGAGGAAGCTACTTGGGGCTGAGCTAGAGCTGAAGTGCCTGAGATGGGCGTTCTACTTCTTCAGGATCTATCTGGAAGGATCCAAGGTAGGCATTGTGACAGATCACCTCCCAATCCGAGGGATGCTCCTCGCCAAGAGTCACAAGGAGTTCTCTGCTATCATCCAGAAGGTACGCCAGGAGTTGCAACCCTTTCTACACCTCTGGACTTTTCATTACAAACCCGGAAGTACGCACACGAACGTCGATGCACTCTCCCGCCTTAATCAGATCGATGACGAATCCGCTTCCTCGGACTCCGAGTGATTCCCACGACCCCATCATCCATCACTACGCTACCGCTCCGGAGAGTCAGGTCAGCAGGTTCACCTCAGAGTATCCTCATTCATCTCATCGGAACGCAGCCGCAATTCGTTGCTCGATCCCTGTCACACACCCTCGGAAGGTGTCGAATCACCACGTGAAGCCTTCCGGTTCCACCGGTCGACCTCACCGTCTCTCCGCTCTCGGCGCTATCGGCCGTCGGTCGAACCGCCCTTTCCGTCACCGTCGCGTCACGTCCTCACTCTCGTCACCGTCGCGTCGCGTCTTCGCTTCCCATTGCCTCTGCCCCTCCGGTCTTCTCTTCTCCCTAGCTCCTTCGCCCCACCGTGGGACCATCGGAGGGGGGGATGTGCTGACCACCTCGGCTCCGAGGCTGGCTGGCGCGTCCTCTTCCCCCGCCTGTATCCATCTCCTTCTCTTGGTTACTTACTAATTCATACGAC